>NC_050458.1:29201175-29296175 GCF_903995425.1 Onychomys torridus | reverse complement strand
TATGTTTTCTATTGGTCTCTATTTCTGTTCTTGACTGGGATACCTTTCAACATACAATGAGAATTCAAGACCTCTTTTAGAGTGGTTTTTAGTTATTTATTTTAGGGAATATATCTGAGTCATTGTATTATTTCTGTTGGTCTTTAGGGAGTCATGAATGATAGAATTTGTTGTGCTAAAAGCTGGTATCTTATTTTTCTTCTGCCCAACTCCCTACCTTGTTTCTATGAAGAAGGATCTGGATTTTATAAGATGTAAACAGTATTCAAGTTAGTTTATAAAGAACCCAGATAATATACTGACAGAAATGATGACACCCAAGGACTGTGCTGTCAAAGCCTTGACAAACCTTGTCAAGCCACACCTCACTAGCAGTCAAGGTTTCCCCTGCAGCATAATCAGTTTACATTTTGTGCTTTTTCAGGCCCTATTTCAACATTTTGTAGCTTTAATTTAGGTTATGGTATGTCAAGAAAAACAATGAAACTTAAGGTATATTTTATTTAATTATCTTTTAAAGGACTAATCTTATTACCTCAGATAACTTAGATTGCTGAAGACTTTAGGTCATCATATTCTCTTTATTTCTTCAGTGAGTGAACACCTGGAGTGTTCTGGAACAGTTGCACAAGAGACGATTCACAGGTGTTTGCTGGATATTTGAAGTATCAGTGTTTACTCCCTGATTTTTTCCTTTTTAATGAATAGTGCTATCTTAGCTCCCAAATGCCCCAATGGAATGAAGAAATGAGTTGGATGGAGAAGGTCCCTCACTCTGAAATTGTAAGGCTCTCCAGTAAGCCTTAGGGCTGACTGTACCTTTGAACTTGTGGTCTTTTGCCTCAGCCTCCTATTTGTTGAAATCATAGATGTATGATACCAAGCCTAGTATTATTTATTTCTTGTTTAACTATAATTGCATATGTATATATGGTTTATGTTTTTTCTCCTCTTCATTCTGTTTAGGTTTTTGAGAATTTTATACAATATATTTTGATCATATTTACAGCCTCCCCCAGCTCTTCCTAGGTACATTCCCCCTTTCTCTGACCACTCACCTTTGTGTCCTTTTAAGACAAGAATCCCATTACTTCAATTTGTGCCACCAATATACTCCTGGATGTGTTATCATCTTTATCATCCCCTGGAATATGGTCAATCTACCAGGGGCCACACCCTTAAAGAAAACTGACTCTCCCTCTCCAAGAAGCTATTAATTGCCAATAGCTTTTCAGCTAGAGGTTAGAGTTCAAGGCTGGGACTTTGTCTGGGTTGACCTTAGCATGTTTTATGCATGCTGTTATAACTGATATACAGGTACAACTATAAAGGTATAACTGCTATATAGGTACAATTATATAGTTGGTCCAGAAAATGCTGATGGTTGTTTTTTTCTTTTTTCTTTTCTTTTTTGTAGTGATCTACTGCTTCTGAATCCTATACTCTTACAATGTTTTCTTCCTCAATGATCCCTACACCTTGGGAGAAGATTGTCTGACATATGTATGTTCCATTTAGGGATGAACATTCTGTAGTTGCTTATTCTCTGCACCTTACCAGTTATGAGTTGCTGTGGTAATTGCCATTTGCTATGGAAAGAAGGTTCTCTATTAGTGTATTAGCATACACTAATCTATGGATATGTGAAAAATTCATTAGAAGTCAGTTTAGCAGAACAATATCAGTAGGTTCTCAAGTAGGGCCTATGACTTGTTTAGCTGCAGTTGTTGGCCCCAGTAATGGTGCCAGGTTTATGGATTTCACATGTGGGAATAGGCCTTGGATCAAATCAAGTAGTAGTTGGTTGCTACTATAAAATTTGTGGCACTATTGCACCAGTGGGTGTATCTTGCTATGGGACATTATTATAGCTCACAGTGGTAACTTAAATCTTGGTAAGATTGATGATTACTTTTCTCCTCTGATAGTGTACATGGCATCTTTCAGAACAGTGAAAGCTAGCCATTAGGGAAGAAGTGTCCATGTCAATATTGAATCAATTTCTTCATGTTCTATGACTCAAGTATGTGGTATCTTTAACAGTAGGGCCTTGTTGTCAAGTAGTGGAGGGTAATCAAGAGCAATCGGCTAGATTTTAATGTTTGAAAACCTATGAGAACTTACTGTCCAAAAACTCTAAAAGAGGTGGTTTGTTCCTGCCACTAGGCATTTTATCTGTTCACCTGAGGTGGGCATTGTCATATATAGTTATACTATATATAAATCTTCTACAGTAGTGGGTCTTCATATGACTTTTTCAAAATATCTTGCCAGGTGGTAGTGCTGCACACCTTTAATCCCAGCACTTGGGAGGCAGAGCCAGGTGGATCTCTGTGAGTTCTAGGCCAGCCTGGGATGCCAAGTGAGTCCCAGGAAAGGCACAAAGCTACACAGAGAAACCTTGTCTTGAAACCCCTCCCCCCAAAATCTTTACAGTTAGTTATCCCTCTGCATTCCCTCCTATATTCTGTGATCTCATCCCCCACCCCATTTGACCCTTACTGTTTCATTATTCCCCTTTCCATTGCTTTCTTTTCTCCCTCATTTGAAAGCCTCCCCATTGCCCCTTACTAATTTCTTGACCTCTATGAGTATTCATAGTGAAACATACATGACTGAAGATTCAATACTAACATCCACAAATAAGAGAAACAAAGAGAATTATATTTTAAAAGATGATGTGATATTATTAATTCTTTTTTTGCAAATATCTATCAACCTGTTTCACAAAAACTAAGTTAGTTGAACTCTGTCTTCTTCCAGTGAAAGTTATGGCAGGGACTCATAGGGAGAAGAAGTTCATTTCTCACTTGTAATTTTATGTATATACATATGTATGTAATTGAAATAAAGTATTTCTATAGCCAGAGAGAGTATTTTTCTTCCTTTTTTTTCTATTCTATTCTATTCTATTCTATTCTATTCTATTCTATTCTATTCTATTCTATTCTACTCTGTTCCATGCAATCTAAAGAAATGCTGATCAAAGCTCTCCCCATTGATTGTCAGACCCACTAATGGGCAGTGCTCTCAATTTGAAAAAGATCTAGGATTAAGCTAGGAAATGGATGGAGCTTGTGGTTCTTTTCCCAGGTGGGGGTACTTCTTGTATTACATTTCAAGTGTATTTGAGACGGAACCTTCTCTAGCCTTAGAAATGTTGCTGGGTGGGGGATCATTACCTAGGAAAGGTCATATTCCCGGGCTTGAGGAGAGGCAGCTGCTGATGCCCATGCTTAGGAGGGAAAAGAGTATGAGACCTCTTGTCTCCTGGGAAAAAGGTCCACAAAGAATAGACAAAGGATTTGGAGGCCATGCTTTTAGCCCAGAAAGTTTAAGTGGCTTCTTCCTCCAATAGCTTTGCAAATCATTATATAGTCAGCTCATTCCCATTACAAAATTTCACCCAATCCACTCCTCTCATGGCAATCAGTCTTTAGTTTTCCTTGGTCTTGGCTTTTCCATGTGTGCATGTCCCAGATTGCAAACTCCACCTTCTCTCTCTCTTTCCTCTTCACATCAAAAACTTGATATCACAAAAAAGCCAAATTCCTCTTTTTCTCTCCCATCTTCCCCAAATGTCTCTTACCAGAGTTCTAACATTAACTCTCATATCTATGTGGTAGGATTCTCCATCTCACCCCATGGCACTCTTCCATATGTTCTCAACTGTTGTGTGTTGCAGTGTATATGAACTGTTTAATTATTTGTATTTTCTCTTAATATGCACACTCATACAGAGCAGGGACTTGCATCTTAGTGTTTACATCTACTCCCTACCACAGCTACTCATTTATTTGCTGAATAAGTAAAGTCATATAAAACACAACTTTATAATATGAAGTACTTTATAAATGTCACTGTGGGATGATACTACGTATTATGAGGCAAATATTTTTTTTTGCATTACCTTCTTCATCCATAATAAATTATGTGGGTGAAGAGCAAATTTATTTTGAGTTATGGTATTGAGGTTCAGAGGGGTGATGAGGCTATATGGGGTCACATCTCTGTCTGGTAAGGAAGGTCAAGTACCCAATTTTAGGTTTTAAGTAGTCTACAGTTCACACAAGGAATGGCCTCTCTTCCAGCCTCATTCTCATCATGGCCTTCGAGCATTTCACTGATTTGTCCTCATATTTTGGAAGTTTCATCTGGAGCTGAAAGTGAAAGGCTTGACATAAAGGCATAAGGTTGGGTTCAAGGTGAAACACATTTTTATTGATAATATAGAATTTTAGATACTCTGAGTATAGCAATGGGACTTCAGAAATAGATTTTTTCCCTTAGAGTTTGGCTTACACTACCATCTGATCATAAAGGATTTGGAGCATGATGCCTAAATCTATTAAGGAGATGAAGTGTGTTTGTGTCGACACACATCCTGCAGCTGAAAAGTTAACATACATTAAGAGATGGTTCTGTATAATTCATGTTATTTACTAGTGCAATTTTCCAGGCCCTCCAAACAGCATTGAGTGCTTTACTATAAATATGCCTTCAGCCCCTTTTCCAAACCACTAGTCATTTGCCCAGCGGGCCATAAAAGCAATGTATCATGTAACCATGTATTGGATGAAATTTCAAAAGCTCTCCATTTAGGCAGCAGGCCTTAGTGGGTTTGGGGGTCTGTAACATTATCCATTTAATTATACATTTGGGCACACAGGAAAAAAAACCTGTATTATTTACACAATTGCCTAGAATATTCCCTCCAAGCTGTTAGACCTGAATCAGAAACCATTAGAATGCTAATCAAGAGAAGAATATGAAATAGATTTCCTTGGTGCAACTGCAGCAAGCTTTCTAGACACTTTTATTTCAGGCATATGTTCCCTCCAACCCTTGGCAGATTCTGTCTCTGAAGATCTTCCATAGTCCTATTGGGGTTGCAGAGCTTCTCACTTGAGAGTACAGGGCAATTTGGAAATATTGGTTCTATTTATTAAAGATAGTACCTTATATAATACATAAAGCTTTTTATTTGAGGCAAATTGAATACTCAAAATAGGAAAGTTATTATATCTGGGGGTGGGGTGCAGGCAAATTGCTAGACATATTTCATCCAGAAATGAGCATCTCTTGGGGTCCTTTACATTAACTTCCTGAGGGACATATGTATTCTAGAAAGATAAAGGATAGAGTGTGTAGAAGAAACCCAGAGCATCTGTATTCTTTCTTGATATTTTTGAGTAACTATGCAGTTCTGTGTGCTGTATAAGAACAGCTCACTCAGAGGTAAGCTGGAAGTTGTTCCTACCTTCTTTACAGCTGTTTGTGAGGAAACAGACAACTGTAGACATTTAATAATCAATGTAACAAGAGGACCAAGGCACTGGTTGGGTTGCTCAATCCCAGTGGTCTTTGGATGGGTCCAACTTTCTCACAGATAAACTTTAGTTCTCCCACATCTGTGTCCTTGCCCACTACAGAAGGTCATTATTTTGGATTTATAGCTCTGTTACAATATGCATTACTTAATCCTGCACCAGACATCAGCCCTTATCTGACTCATCTTTCCCTGCAAGTATTCAGCTTTCTGTTTTCTATGCCCTTCCCTGAAGAGGTTATCTGTGCGTTAAGTCTCTTGCATAGACTTGACACTTAATATGACCAATCACATGCAATCTAATATCAAGTGAGATACAGGAAATAAAACTCTATTTCTAATATTTACCCAATCTCTTCTAAAGGAGTTATGGTTTTGAACAGCTATGGGAGGCATTTTCACAATAGAAAGTTCCTTTGTTTTTGATCTTCTTGTTTTTTACTTCTTGGTCTCCAGCACTACAATATATGGTGAGTGTTTTACATTCATTACACATAGAAACTTCCACTGACAAGTAACGTTAGGTGACTTCCTTGTTCAGAGCTTCATGGCCTTCTCTGGAAACTCTTGGGATATAAGAGGAGACCTAGGGCATAATAATATCAGCCATCCTTTTTACATCATTGCTATTATATAGATGGACAAAGCAGTGGTAGTGCGCCCCCAAATGCACTGAGCTTAGAAAATGGCAAATGTTGACTTCTGTCTCATGGATAGAAAGACTTTGTAGAATATATTATTTATCTCAGCCTAATGGCTATTGTCACTACACATAGAATCTGCCCTATTAGGAAGTCTGGTATACGATGAGTCTGTTTTTCCTGGAAACTTCTTTGAGCTCAAGTGACTTCTAGTCATTGCCTTATGGAGATGTTAGGGCTCTGAAAAACAATCAATGAGCTATTAAATGTATCACCCACTCTTGTTAAATGGATCTGAACATTCTATAAATGTGTGATACAATAAAAATAATCCAGTGATTTCAGCCTCAGTTTCTTTCTCTATATCATAGCAGTGGTAACAACTGCCTTGAAAATTAGAATTGTATGAAGTGTCTTCTGCTACCATCCAAGTCTCGTTTTGTACATGGCAGATGTTAGTTAAATATATGGCACTAAGATACACTTATTAAAGTTGCCACAAAGTTCAATTGATGAGTTTGGGAGGTGGGTCTCTTTGAAGCATTTTTTTTCTTCTGCTTCACCAAAAGGAAGGGAGAGGGAAAAGGAGGAAAGAAGGAAGAAAATGTAGGTGAAGGACAAAAAAAATGAAAGGAAGAAGCGATTAGCCACTTGTAAGGACAAAGAATACTTTAATGTGTATGAAAGGACCCATTTCTTTGCATAGAAATCAGTTCTATCTATCTATCTTCTGGGCTCTCAAGCTTGGCTGGCCAGGCTGTAGGGATCAGACCTCAGGGTTTATTTGGGTAATTCTCACTTGAGAAGGCGGCTTCTTCAGTCCAGGAATTTTACAGCAGAAACATAAAGTACCATTGCGTCTGTGTGCTTTAGAGTCCTAGGTAGAATTATTTCTTTTTCTGGGGGAAAAAAAGGTGACAATAAGCTAAGGACTATTAAGCTTCATGGCCTTGATCTTATCTTATTACATCTACTCTTACCAGTTCTTAATCATGACAGTGTAATAACAGTTTTAAAATTTATTGAGACAATTAGAAGCAAACAGTCCTTTTGACCCCTGGCTCTTTCAGAGGTACATGATACTGCAAGAGAAAGTGGAGCTGCAAGAGTGAAGTGCTTTTCAAGGTGTTTGCACTTGATGCCCATTTTAGATTCCAACATGCCAGGAGGAAGACCGTGGACCACAACCCTAGTGCTTGTCTCTCAGCTTTCCCACTGATGTGTGAGCTCATCTGAGGGCTGCAGCTTGGCTCCCTGAGTCACACCAGACCGTATTTAAAGAGGGAAGGGTTCAAAGTCCTTCCACCTCAAAAATCCTTTATTTAGAAAAAAGGACTTAACTTCTCTGGGCCATTGAAATCAGTGCTTTCCTTAAGGTTATACCTACTCTGTTGGCATCATCTGGCTGTGTGAGGATTAACGTGTGACTTATCTTCTCTGCCTCAAGCTCTCTGGCACTGGATACCAAGGTTAAACAGCTGTGTAATACTTTTTTTTCTTTTTCTTTTGTAGATTAGAAGGCATGGCCTAGGTAAGACCTGGCCCTTTTTCTTCTTTCTTTGAAAAGCTTGTACATGAACACAGTGTGTCTTGATTGAATCAACTCCTGGCTCTCCTTCCTGTTCCTCCATGATGTCCTCTCCATACTGATCCCGCAACGCTATGTCCTTTTTTATATAACCTACTAAGTCTACTAGTGGGTTAAGACCAGGCTATAATTAAGAAACTGAGGCAGTGAGGGTCCACACCAGAAAATTCACGGTTAGAAAAATGATAAATAGGACGAATTTACTTGGAAGTTGGATCCAGAGGCTGTGAGGTCAATTCAGGCTGGACAGACAGCATATTTATTAGGTAGGCTGAAGTTTTCACAAAAGTGTCCACTAGCAAGAGTTTATGTAAAGAACCAGGATCCTACAGAGGATAACCACACTTGCAAGATCTGGTTGTGATGGGACAGCAAAGTGTGTGGAGGGATCTATTAGTATTTTAATCACTGAAGTTTGAGAGTAATGGGAAAAGCAAACAGAAGATATGGTAGAATGAGGTCTGGACAGGCTTTGGCTGTCAAATGTTTCAGGTCAATGCTGGAAATCATTTCCAGGGTTCAAGTTCTCAGCCACTCTTGTTCAATGTTGCATGTGTCACTGAAGTACTCCAAGGTTTATTTCACTCAATGCTAACATACTTTCCACTTTATGTGAAATCTTTGCTTCTCAAATGGTGTATTAAATAATGCACATGCTGGCTGTAGGTGCAATGTGTGTACAAATATTAAAAATGAAGCTTGTATCCTACCATCTAACATTTTCATCAATGGAATGTCTATGGGTAAGAAGAGTAACAACAACAGTAGTATAATTATACTATTTTCTGAGCACATACCAAATGCCATTATGATAAGTATTTTATATATATGAGGTCTCTTCAATCACTGTACTAATACTGTGAGATAAATACAGTCTTATCTTAATTTCATTGATGAGATTGTTGAACCTTGGAATGGCAAGCAGATCTATGGCAGTCACACAATCCACAAATAGCAAAGTTAAGTTAGACTCAAATCTGGATAACTTGACTTTTTGATTTGGACATATCAAGGAAGCAAAATACCAGAGGAATTTATGTTATGAAATGTTATGAAAAATACACAGGAAAACATCTAAAGTAGTATATGAAAAGAAATAAAGCCAAGTGGCACAGTCAGTTAAACATATGGTGGGTAGTTTTGTGTCAACTTGAAATAAGCTAGTATCATCTGGGAATAGGGATCCTCAACTGAGAAAATGCCTACATCAAATCTGTGGGGGTATTTTTAAAATCATGAATGATGTGTGAGGGCTCTGTCTATTGTGGACAGTGCCACCCCTGGGCAAGGGGTCCTGAGCTGTATAAAAGCACAAGTTGAATGAGCCATGGAGAAAAACCCAATAAGCTGCATTCCTCCATTGTCTCTGTGTCAGTTCTGCCTCCAGGCTCCTGCCTTGTTTGGGTTCATGCCTTGGCTTCTTTCACTAATGAACTGTGATGGGAATATGTAAGCCAAATAAACCTCTCTTCCCCAAATTGCTTTTAGTCATTGTCTTTATTGTAGTGATAGAAAGAGGACAAAATAAGTATTTGTAAAACTAATGATTTTAGAAGCTGCTAGCTTGATTAATTTCTACCGTGTCTGTTTTCCTGTTAACTTTCACTCCTCATTCCTTCATAGTCACTATGCTAGGTAGAGAGTACAGACATAGAAATAAAGAGTTGGAGGTGCTGTTGTATTCTAATCTAGTATTTAAGATAAATGCATAGCCTCCATGTTGCCTAAGAGAAAATAGAATCTTAGAGTCAGCTTGTCTCAAGGTCAGTTACCTGTGACTGACCTAGCTTCTCCCCTGACCACTAGACTTTTTGTGACATGCTGCTTCCCTCAAAGGTCCCTGTCATTACAAATGGCCCCATTCTCACAGTCAAACACCTTTGTTACTCCAATTTCCATTTTTTTTTTTTTTGTTCATTTGAAGGTAATGCAGCTTCAGTTATCCTGAAAGGTGATACTGTCATTTCTCAAATGGTAGAATTAAATTCATTACTAATGCTTCATACTCCATTCAGGTAAGCTCAGCTACCAACCCGAGTGCTGAAGTGAGACACCTATAATCATCCCTTTATTGTTTGCTCATTTTACGAGGCCTTTCCCTCCCCTCTCACATCTCCACTGCCATCAGGAATTCACATTGTGGAGGTTCCTTGGCGGCCCTATGGGCAAGCATCTCAATTTCCAAACATCTGGCTAGTTTCAATCAATGAGGCTCTAACACGCTGCTCCTGGGGTTGTAGTAGTACTTTCGGGGGTCGTTGAATTCAGGATTCAGAGCCTGTAATAAGCATCCAGAAGGTCTCTGAATGCTTTTGTTCATGAAAAACTACTGAAGCTGGCTTAGATGAAGTGCAAACTGAAAACAAAATCTACCAGAGCTAATATATTTGACAGCAAGCTTAGTAAGATGGGGGCAAGCATACACCTGTCAAAACCAAAATTCTATTGGTGATGATGAGAGAAAAGAATCCAAAAAGACTTTTAAACAATCAGGGGAAATAGAATGTCCAAAGCAGAGGAAATGGGTCTGTCCTTAAAAAGAGGCTAATAATCAAACATTCTGTTTCTTGAGTTGTGTTTTGTAGCTTTAAAGCATAACCACACCTGTGGACAAAGGATAGCAAGCAAGGGACTCTGTAGTCACGTAACTGGATATTCAGACCTAACTCTTTCCAACTATTAGCTGAATGAACTTGAACAAGTCATTCAGTCATTTGGCATATGTTTTATGGGATGGTAAATGCTACTCCTGCCTTTCTATGAAAGAAAATCAAGCAAAATAGGGAAAGAGCATGCTTGCAATGTAGGCAATGCCATATATTCATGCCATTATCACATTTATTCTCTATATTGGATCTGGTGAGATGGTAGAATAAATGTCAACTGTACTGGAAATTTACCGGGATCATGCTAGTAATAAGTTGTTGAATCACAGTTTAAACCCAGTGTGAATGATTTTTTCATTCATTCATTCATTCATTCATTCATTTCTTCATCAAATGGCCCCCATGTTATATGCCAGCCACATTATTGGGTACAGAAAGATTAACCAATTTTGTGAGTACATGTGTGTTCATGTATATGCAGGTGTACATATGTGTGGGGCAGCCAGAGGCCAGTCCAAAGTTGTTCCTCAGAAGCAATACACTGGTTTTTTTTTTTTTTTTTTTTTTTGAGAAAGGATGATATTCTGACACATGGGATTCACTGGTTAGGAAAAGTCAGCTTGCCTATGAACTCCAGGGATCTTCTTGTCTCTTATTCCTCAGTTCTGGGGTGCATGACACTGTACCCAGCTTTTGAAATATAGATTCTGTGGCTCAAACTCAGATGGTCCGGCATCATGGAAAGTACTTTGCCTAGTTAGCTGTCTTCCTCAGACCCTAGAAGTTAATCTTGCATAGATATTTCCTAAAAGATGTCATAATAATGACCATTCTGAAACATCTGGAAAAGGCATTGGCTTGGGAAAAACTGGAAGCTAGTGGACAATAGTGAGGAAAATTTTCAACTATCCTTGGACTTGTCTAGAAGTTGCTATTCTAGAGCTGATAAATTAGAAGCTCTTTAAGAAGCATCATGAACTACTATCCCATTAAATAAAGACGACAGCATTATATTCTTATTACACATGAGCACTGACAGGTTAGGTGTTGAAATCACTAGATTAAAAGCCCATCCTATCACTCACTGGCTTTGTGACTGTCAATAAATTAATTGAAGTCTTTGAATCTTTGAAGCTCTATTAAATGCTGACAAGCCCAAGTTCTCACTGAAAATTAGATGAGAAGTTTCCAATCTTATTTTTGATCATTCCTTTTCTACGGAATACATATTAAAATCCCATAGACAGTCTCAAAAATACAAGCATAAGAAATTGTGCTCTAATTTGGGATTTGGGGTGGTGATAGACAATTTTATATTTGTCCTTGTGGATGCTTCTGGGGAGTAGGAGGTGGAGGAGGAGGAGGAATAAGTAACCTTATCTTGCCCAACCAAGGTTACAAAAATAGTTGAATGGACTGGTAATGTAGATCCATATTGGTAGAACATTGTCTAGGCATTCATGAGATTCTGGATTTGATCTCTAGTAGCACAGTGGTTAAAGTGGTAATAATTTTGGTAAGAATTGCCAGTGCAAGACACCTAACTATGTAAGAATTTGATGTGATCTATATTCACTTAGTAATGACACAGGACACTCAGTAACATCTCTTAGACTAATTGTCTGTGGGTTTTGATTTGGGAAAACTTGATATTAGTCTCACTCATTCAATCAGTAATTAATTAATTCATTGAAAATAGGTTCTTTTCTCATATAATACATTACTCTTTAAGTACAGCTTTCAGCCTTCTTTCCTCTGGTATTTGCAGGCCCAGAAGAAGAGTGTAGAGGTCCTCATACAATGCGTCCAAATATTTAAACATTAAAGAACAAGCCAGTTAACTTAAACATGTCCTTTGACCTTGACAAAAACGTGTCGCATCACAGCAGGAAGTTGGCTTGTATTAAGGATGCTGAGGTTTAATGTTTTTCTCCAGATGGGGATGACCTGGGGAGACCTGGCTCCTTGAAAATGAGCTTTTTTATCTTTTCCTACCCCTGCTTTCCTGTGCCACAAAAGGCTTTGAGTGAGCTGTGTGGTCCCAGTGCACTTCCATAGTGCTCATTCCTTTTTGTGTGAGTCATTGGCAGTTTGGCTAAGTACTCAGAACTCTAGGCACCCCAAAACCAACACCAAAGATAAATACAATGACTTAGTGATCCTTGAAGTCAACCCCAGCTCTGACATACCATGGTCAAGTTTCTATGGCTGGAGTCTGAATTATTTGAGATGTAGAGAATACTGATCTGTGCTGTGTACAGATGAGATGCTTTGTCTAGAAAGAAACATGTTTTATTAGAATTTCTAAAGAATGCCATAGGAATCAGAAAGGTTCTATAGATAGGTCTTGATGGTTACATCAGTAGTTCACTGCAGAGGCTTTAGAATCCAAACACTTGTCAAATCTCAAAATAGCTGTGAGTAAGCAAGTTCAGAACCACAGGCAAACATTTCCTTCCCTTGGATTTACTTCTGAAAACTTCATGTTTGCATTCCAAGGACTAGCCCATTTTTTTTGGAGGGGGCCCGGGAGTGGTCTTTAAGAGATTTTCTCTTTAGTGGAAAACAGAATGTGTATAAAGGTGAAAGTTCAATGGGATAATATGGAAGAATAATGTCATTCTCATGTTTCAATGCATTATAGTTCATCTAAAAGTTTTAATTTACATTTATGTATTTATTTAATGTGCATGTATGTGTGGGGGGCAAGTCAGACCACAGCTTTCAAGAGTCAGTTCTTCCCTTCTATCATGAGGATTCTAGGAATTGAACTCAGTATCAGGCTTGGCAGCAAGTACCTTTTTCTGTTGTGCTACCTTAAAGGCCCTGGAAGAGGCTTTGATGCATTATCTCTTCATTAAAATCCAGCAAGCATAGCATTTCTTAAAATTAGTCAATGTGAGTACCTTCACTGCAAATGAAAACATGTTAGTTTAGCTCCTACTAGCCACATACACATCTATCTACCTGTATAGTTTCACTGCAACATTGTTACACTTTGCCCCAGATACTCTAGAAAAATGCTGTTATGAGGACACCTTCCCTAATGTATTCTTGCAATGCACAAAAGCTCAGAATATATCTCCCAGCACTGCTAACAGGTGTGCACTCAGGCTTACTGCCTGTAGCCTTCTACCTGCCACCCTGGGAGAAGCTCAACTGGATGGAGAAGAAAACAGAGCTGTGCTATTTAGAACACTTTCCCACATGCTCCCTATGAGACTCACACCATGCAGAGAACCCAACACATCACAAGAATTAACTAGAGTTTAGTGATGGGAATGAAAAGTAGTATATAGAGAACCAAATATGACAAGCGTTATACAGAAAACAACCCCAAATGCAGTCTCATTGGAAACAATAAAACAGAAGACAGTTGGTCAAAACAAAGAGAAATGATAGACATTGTTGTGGAATAATCTTTTTGTATACTGTGATGATGTGTCATTCTGATTGGTTTTAAGAAGTTGAATGGCCAATAGCTAGACATGATTTCCAGTCACACAGGATGTTGGGAAGAAGGGAGCGCCACCAGCCAGCCAGAGAGGAAGCAGCATGGACAGTACAGAGTATAGGTAATCAAGCCATCAAACAAAAAGTAGACTGCTAAAAAGGGTTAAATTGTAAGAGCTAGTTAGTAACGAGCCTAAACTATTGACCAAGATTTTACAATTAATAATAAGTTCTCCATGTCATTACTGGGGAGCCAGCAGTCCTGATGAAAATGTCTGACTACAGATAGTACCCAATGTCCAGACATATATATCCACACAAGACCTGAGAAAGCTTAAAAAAAATGGTTCTAACAAACAAAAATGGAGACAAACATGGCTTCCTGTCAGTTGCCTGCATGCTTCAGTGGCCTGTGCACTATGAGCTAAGCCACATGGTGGGTTTAAGGTTTTGCTCATGCACACAGAAAAGGTTAATGAAACTCAGTAAAGCATGTTCAGATGAAAAAAAAAAAAAGACAGGTTACTGTGTGTTTAAAAATGTGCACAGGCTTAAGAAAAAATGGGTATAGATAATCATAGAAAAAATAGTTTAAAACTAATAAGAACATCCTTAAACAGAGATTAAGGTAATACAAAAAACAAGCCACGTAAGGATAGAAAATGCACAGGGAGTCTGGATCCTATATTGTGTATGTTAACCTTGAAATTTTTAAATGCTAATGCACACACAAAAAAATAGCTGCTGAGAGACATGGGGTAATGGAAACTGCTAAATTAAACCAATCTATTTATTTAAAAATGTCTTAACTTCAAAATGTAATTCAGACATTGTATTGCATCAGGAGAGGTTATGTTTTTATTTCCATAGAAAATGACAGTCTCTAGATTCTTTCTAGATTAATAGAGATCAGATTTGACTGAGGGAGACCTCCTGAGTATCTTGGCTACAGACATGGGGGAAGAAACCAAAAAGACTATAGTACAGGAAACATGTAAGCTGATCTCTTGACATAGGAACAGCTCTGAGATGAGATGAGACATGATAAATCTTATTGGCTACAGAGTTCTCATGACTTATTATTACATGCCATCCTTTCACATGGTATGAACAGAGATTTATGTTGTTTTGGTTATATAGTCCAAAAGGACTTATAAAATTAACAGATGCCTTTTACCTGCTTAAACATAAAACAGAAAATCATCTTTAACTTGTGCATACCACATGGATAATTAATATTAAGTCTCCATGTCAATATTGGGTAATCAGAGGTCCTGACAAAAGTGTCTGACTACAACACTTATCAAATGGAAATACAAATTTTGGATTAAGATCTTGTACTATTCACTAATGAATTATGACCAGCGGACATGAACCTGTGCTCTCTCCACCCTGTGTGCTTCTAGGTGGTCAACCTACAGGGACCATGATGCCATCTCTGTTCTTTCCTTTAATGTGCTTATGACCTTAGTTAACTAAACTTTCTGCCCTAGAATTTTGTCTGCAAAATGTCACTAGTTATACCAGCCAGACAATTTCTTTGTGATCCATGTATAATATATCATCTGCAAATTGGTGTTTGGAAAGTGATGTTTTATCGAGAATATAGCTCCTATTTTTAATATTATCAGTTTATATTCCCCCCTTTCAGGGTTTAACATAGGATCTCCAATAAGGGTTAAACAAACATGTTGAAATGTTTGTGGCCAGATACAATGGAGTATAATCTACATCTAATAAAAAATGCTCATTTCAGCCAGTTGGTAATGGCACACGCCTTTAATCCCAGCATTCAGGAGGCAGAGCCAGGTGGGTCTCTGTGAGTTCAAGGCCAGCCTGATCTACAAAACTAGTTCCAGGAAAGGTGCAAAGCTACACAGAGAAGCCCTGTCTCAAGAAACAAACAACAACAACAATAAAAAAAACCAAAACAAATAAACAAACAAAAGCTCATTTCATGTGTAGGCCACAGTTAATTTTGACAGTTCTAAATATGTATATAATTATCAGCCCAGTCAAAATACAGGAAAGTGCTGTGGAATAATCCTCTTGCACACTATAAAGATTTACCACTTGAACTGGTTTGATAAAACACTGATTGGTCAGTAGCCAGGCACAAAGTACAGGCAGGGGGACCAAACTAAGGATTATGGGAAGGAGAAGGGCAGAGTCAGGAGATGCTAGCCAGCCACTAGAGGAACAAGATGTGCTAGAGGACAGGTAAAGCCACGAGCCACATGGCAAAACATAGATTAATAGAAATGGGTTAATTCAAAAGTAAGAGCTAGTTAGTAATAAGCCTGAGCTATTGAATGAGCACTTACAAATAATATTAAGTCTCTGTGTGGTAATTTGGAAGCAGCTACTGGAATGGAGAGCAGGTGATCAGGACAGGAATGTCTGTTTACAGGAAACCTTTATACCTTAAAATGTCCTGTTATCAACCATCAAGTCTAGGCTCTATTACATCACCAATCTGCTTTCTGTCACTGTAGATGAGTTATTCAGTCCCTGGAATTTGTATTAATGGACCATGAATTTCATATGGAGTCACGTGCTCCATTGTTTCTGGCTCTTCTTCACAATGTGAATGGGTTTAAGGACCCATTTATGTGAATTTTACTTTGTATCTTACTTTTTCTTGAGTTTATAATTGATTTATTTGCATTATTGAGTAATACATCATAACAAAGATATGTCAAGATTTGTTCATTTATTTGCTTATGAATGGAATCTTTTACTGTCATCAAATTTTGACTACTATAATAAAGCTACATAAGTATTCATTTGGGCATTTATTTTCATTCATGTCTGGTAAGTACATAGTTATGTGATTTTGGAACTGCATAGTAAACAATACTTATTGAGAGTCATACATAAACATATTCCTACATGAACACTTCCCACAGTAGTTGTACCATTTTGCATTACCAGTGCTGTATGGGGGTGCCAGGTCTATTCCTTATTACTAAAGCAAAATGATCTTGACATAAAAAATAGATATTTCTATTAAAATGTGTAGTGATATATCCTGGTTGATTTTTATTTCTCTCATAACTAATCTTGTACTGGGTATAGAATTCAGGACTTCAGCAGTAAACATTAGGTCCTGACTCTGAGCTACAGCTATGTCCTTTTCATTTATCAATAAATGTTTTTATTAATATGAATTCATTATACAAAATAGTAAGTTTCACAATGAAATTTTCATTCAAGTAAATTGTTATTTGACAGTGTTTATCATCACCCAATATTTTTATTTCCTCATTCCCTGCTGGTCCCCTTCCTCTTCCCAGTTCCCTTAATATTTTTATGTCTCATATGTTTATGTTTATGTAAATATTTATTATAAATAATCTAGGTTCCACATGTGATGGAAAACATGTAGTATCTGTCTCCCTGAGTCTGGCTTTCTTTGCTTATCGTGATCTGTGCTTCTACTCATTTTCCTGAAAATAATTTAATTCTTTATGGCTGAATAAAACTCCCCACATTTTATTTATCTATTTATCTCTTGTTGAGCTCCTATATTGATTATGTAACTTTTGTCTTTTCTGAGGCTCTTGCTCCCAATTATTATTATTTCTAAATTGTGTGCTCATTTCCTTGATATTTTGCATGTTTGGTAATATTTACATGAATTCTCAACAGCCCTTTTCTTTTTTTTTTCTTTTTAACATTTTATTGATTCTTTGTGGATTTTACAACATGCATTCCAATCCCATTCATCTCCCTGTCCCCTTATTTCCACCCTCTGCCCATGCAACTCCCCCTCCCCCCAAAAAATTAAATTTAAAAGTAAAATCCAAAAAGACAAAAACACAAAAAACAACAAAACCAACCAAACAAACAACCAAATCTCAGTATGGAAGCTGTAGTGTGTAGTGTGGCCCAGTGAGTTACACTACCTACCCTTTAGTCCATACATCTTTACTTATAAGTGTTCATTGCAATAAGTCATTGTTCTGGCTCTGCCAGGTGGGTAAGATAGTTGTAGATCAATTCAATTCTCTTTTAACTTATTTTAAGCCTTTATGATAATTTTTTTAGCCTAGCTAATTTCATGCTTGTAAGAATTGTATTTTTGTGATCATTTCCACATGCCTCTAGGAACACTCTAGAGGACTGTCTGTTAGCATTGGTTAAATCATGAATGCTTGTGATGGTTTTTAGCTAGTAGGTTTCTGGTCATTCTTCTGCTTGCTTCTTGCATTGCTGAATATATCTGCCCATTATATACAAGTCATGCCTTTTAATTACTGAGTATATATATGCCTTTACATTTAGCCATTGACTTCAAGGAGAAGTTACAGACCCATGGAGTCCTTTAAAGTTTTGTTCAACTCTCTAGATGTTCGCTTTTCTAATTCTAGCCACATAAATCTCTTTGAACTTTAGTGTCAATCTATTCAGCTTTCTAAGAATGGTTTGTTCACTTTGGGGACTCTTCCTTATACTACAGACTGGAGAATAGATCTCATAGAAATTTTGGACAATTGCAGGGTTTCTACTGGTGTGATAAAATACCACCACCAAAAGGATGTTGGGGAGAAAAGGTTTTATTTGACTTATACTTCCATATCACAGTTCATCACAGAAGGACATCAGGACAGAACTCAAGTAGGGCAAGAATCTGGAGCAAGAGCCATGGAAGGGTGCTGCTTATTGGCTTGCTCGCTATGGCTTACTCACCCTGCTTCCTTATATAACCTAGTACCACTGCCCCAGGGATGGTCTGGGCCCTCCCTCATCAATCACTAATTAAGGAAAAAATGCCTTAGAATTGGATCTTATAGAGGCATTTTCTCAATTGAGGCTCCTTTCTTTTAGATAATTCTAGCTTGTGTCGAGTTGATGTAACTAGCCAGCACACAAGGATTGCATTTCAATTTCCACCTGAATTCAGAAGAAACAAAATCCTGGGCTTTTTTGTTGTAATACATGTTTCATATATTTTTCTTGCCAGTTAAGCAGGGGCACAGATATAGTCTCAACCATTCATCACAGTTGCATGAGAAAGTTGATGAACTCCTTAACAGAGTGGATGACATTGTCAAGATCAAATGATCCATTAGAAGCTGGAGCCAGAGACTATGCTGGTGGTCAAGTTCTTTCTATTTCAGTTTCTTCCAAGGTCAAAATTTCTTACTTCACCAGGGCTTTGTAATAGTTTCTTCCTCTAGTTAATGTATTTAGGTCAAGTCTGTGGGCAGTTGGCAATTGAATTGTTATTGGTCCTCTTTGAAAATTGCTTAGATTCAAGCTCTTTTGTCCTCTGCACTATGACTACATATTTCATGTATAGCTGGTGAATTGAGATGAAGGAATGTTTCTGCTGCATAGAATGTTCTACCTGTTTCTGAACTGAATTGAATTGTGATCTCTTAGAGAAAGGTCAATCCTTAAATATTGTCTATATTCATACTATATATTAGCATAACATAAGTCACACTGTGTTTCCTATACCAATTAGTTGGATGAGTATAAACATCTCACTATGAGTTATTATAATAGAAATCAATGTAATCAAATTATGTCAAGTCATGTCTCTTTGCTTTCACTTTTTCCTTATAATAATAATTGCATAAAATATATTTATACCAATGTTCAGTGTGTGTGTGGAACTGGTCCCAAAATACCCCACACAAGTGAGTCCTTTGTATAAAGTGACACTGTGTTTGTATATGACCTATGCCATTCTTGTTCATAATTTGAATAATTTCTAAACATTCAAGTCTAGTATCTATGTATAGGAGAGCACATGTGGTGTTTGCCTCTCTATGTTTGAATTACTTCACTCAGAAATATTATGTTTAGTTCAATCCATGTACTGTGAATTTCATAATTTTAATTTTTTCTTCACAGGTGAATAATTATCCATTATACATATGTTCCACACTTTCATGATCCATTTATCAGTTCTAGGATATTTAAGTTGCTTCCATTTCTTGGCTATTGTGAATAGGGCAGCAATGAACATGAATGAGCAAGTATCCCCTGTAGGATATAGAGTCCTTTGAGAATATATCTAGGGTAGTATAGATGGATGGTATATAATACTAATGCAATGTAAATAATGCCTAATTAATTGTTATTCTGTATTGTTTAGGGAATAATTAAAAGTATGTTTATATCAGAATGGTCATACTTTCTGGATATATTTTTTTCCATATGGGTTTGCATGAATCCATGAGCATGTGGGTATGGAGGGACAAACATATCTACATATAAATTTGATTATGTTTTACTAATTTTATTTTTCTAAAACTGAAAACATACAACTTAAAGTTTATTTATTAAATTTTTTATTAAATTTCACTCTCTGTACTACATTGGAGAGGTTTTGTTCTAGCTCATTCTGTGCAAGGCTGAATTCTATATATCCTGTCTCTGCATTTAATCTGTCTCTTGGGCTTCAATCTAGAAATTTCTACTTGAATATATTTCTTGTATGCTAAGATACCTTATACTTACATCGAACAGAGTACTGGTAATTTTTCTTGGGGCTGGGGGGGAACGTGGGGGCGGGGACGGGAGCGGGGAGGACAGGGGAACCCATGGCTGATGTGTAAAATTAAAACACTAATATAATAAATTAAAAAACAAATAAGTAAATAAATAAACCCTATCCCCCCCCCCCAAAAAAAAGAAAAGAATTCTCTCACTGGGTCCTCTATGGTGCCTTTAAGACAATGTCCAGAACCTTCATTCCATCATAAAATTCCTTCAGTATGCAATCACTTGTGACTCCAGCTTTATTGACAAAACCTACTCATCCCTTCAACTCTCCATAGCTATTAAAGTTTATTATGTTGATTAATTTATTTCTTATCCTATTCTTTGTCTAACAATGGTAGATTTCTTCTGATTACTTTAGATGCATTTATTTATTTACCTTTCTTGTTCTTTGTCTAGAATGATGTTTGCTGTGTGTGACAGATAGCAGGATACTTTGACATTTGATTGATCTTGGCCAGAAACTTCTGGGAAAAGTGGGAGAGAATATGTACAAAAATTGAGTCCTTTCCACTAATCTGTGTGGTCAGAACTCCCATGGGACTGGATCAGGAGATAGGACTCTGCTGACCACTCTGGATACATCAAACTTAATGGAGTCATTCTGCTGTAGAGGAAACTAATACATTTTTCTGTATGGGAGAACTTAACTTTTTCCAGCTTCTGGGAATGTTCATAGCTTGATAGCTTTGAGTTCTTTCTAAGATCTGCCCTTGGCAGAAGAGAATCACCTCTATGGTGTTAAATCTTTCCATGGGGCCTCCCTCATCCACACACTGATTGATTTATATATAGAGAGGCTTGGTTCCTCATTCCAAATTTGGAAAAATTTGAAGGATCCATCATAGCTCCAAAACCTTCCATTCATGTGTGACAGGTGTGACTGTGGGACACAAGCTTAGGGTAGTATCTTCCTTAAATTGTGCATCCTGCATTTCTGCTATTTTTACAAGTCCTTTAAGAGTTATGTTCTATCGGTATGACCTTGATGATTATGTATTATTTTTCAAACTTTATATTTTTAATATTTTATTATAAATGAAAGAACAGAATTATTTCCTGCCAGTATAAAATGACAAATGAATACAAAAAGATGATAAATATGTTTTTGGTAAATGAATACATGCATAGGTAAATCACATTTTTATAAAAACAAGAGTATATCATCCCTAGAGTGTTGTATCCTAATCTCCTTCACTTAATAATATATCATATGCTTTAAACCACATCAATAAACAAACATTTACATGATTTCTCAGGAACTGCTGAGTAGCTGACATTTTACCTCTGTGGACATGTAATGCTTTATTAAAAACAATCCTTCATTTCTTTATTTTCAAGTTGTTCCCTTTTCTTCATTGTTGTAAGCAGCAATACAATGAAAACTTCTGAAAATACTTTTGCAATTTTTCTTGGGATAAATTTGTAGAAGTGGAACTGCAGGATATAGAGGCATATTTTAAGTCTTTTAATTCATACTGCCAAATGTCCTCCTAAACAACGTGAATGAATTTGATTTTCTACCAGTTGCATAAACAAATATGTGTTTTCAGCCTTGATATGATATAGGAATTGTCACTCTTTTTAATAATATTTCTCTGTCAGCAAATAGTCCTTTGTCAATGTTAGCCTTTATTTTCTCTTTCTCCTTGGCATTTGCATCCTTTTTCAAGTTGTTATCATTTTTATACCATTTAATATTTTTAGTTAACTTCTATATCTTTCCTTAATTGACTTTTTGGTCCAAACACTAGTAGTTACCTTATTTTAATGTTACATATTTCATCTGTATTTGTGTCACTTGTCTTTATAATGCTAGTAATAGTGATTCTAGTCAGGCTACTTCCCTTGTTTTATTATTGCTATTGTTGGTAGTGCCGGTGTTTTTGCTGTTGCAGCATTGTTTATTGGTGTTGGTCCTGATGCTGCTGTGTTTTATTGTAGTTATGGTGATGATGCTTAATTTAACTTCACTGAAGTTTAAATTCCACCAGTATTTTCTGCTTATAACTTTTACATGTACTGCCATCTAATGAAAAAAAAAGCAAACCATTGCTATGGTAAAATATAATTAAAAAAAAATTGCATCATTTGTTCTAATATATATGTATTAGAACAAATACATATGTACACACACACACACACACACATGTGCACTCATACACCTTAATCCTTATCTGGAGTCATTTGATATAAAATGTGTATTCTTGTGAAAATATCTTGAGACAATTAAAAGACAAGGCTGAACTGTTACTAAATAGAGAGAGCTCAGCTGTGTGATACAGAGTCCTCAAGAGAGCACATGTAACATGGGGTGCAGAAGAAGGATGTAATAGTGGCATATGGGTATTTAAGGACATAGATGTCCTGCCTCTGCAGAAGAAAGATTATTTAAGGAGCATGCTGCTGTTTGGCTGACACTATGAGATGTGTTTCTTGGGGTGTAAGGAACTTGGAAGCGATTTTCCCAAAGTCAGTGACTGTCAATGTTTGAGTGCCTTGTAAAAGCGGGTCCAGTGAAAGGATCAACTGAACAGGTGTAAAAGCAGTTCTGGCATTCACTTGTCACAAAGGGAAAAAAAAAATCAGACTTTTTTCTAGCATTGTGCAGGCTTTCACAATCCTCAGTGGGGATCCCCACCCTGAAATCAGTGAAAAGGAAAGTGTTTGATTGAATTTGGATGTGTTCATTTCTTTCTAAAATATAGATTCCTTGAGAGCAGGTACGGTATTTCTTCTCTTTACTCCAGTTCCAAAGGTTTAAATGTTTGATAAACTAAAACCAGGAGCTTGGCTTTCAAGCCCAGCTAAGGCAGAGGCAGATGCTATAAAGCACCATTAAATGTTCGACTCATGGTCTCTTTGGAATTTGTTTCTGGGAAGATCCCCTGAGATCATCAACTCTTTATACCCCCTTCACGTCTCATGTTTATATTTTAGAAGGCTAGCATAGGAAACAAAATGATCTCCAACTGAGATATCCCATACCTGGCACCAGGAATTTGTGCTTAGGAATGACTATATTTAGGAGCATCTGTAATCTAGCCATGCAGGGCATCTTTACCTCAACCTCTTTTAATTATATTTAAAAATTGGGACAATATAATAGATTTCTACATAGATTTCTCTTGTACTTTTCATTTTGGTTAAACCTCCTCATCTCTCTCATTCCCCTATTTTTTGCCTCCTTAGAAATTTCAGTCCCCAGCATTCCCCCCACTTTGATTTCATTTATGTTCTATCCTCCTCCTTAAAGTATATAGCATCAGCAACCCCTTTCTTGTTTTCTGGCTTCTACAGACGCTCTAAGTTAAACATGCAAAAATTTCAAAGCTAAAATTCACGTAGTCTGGATTGCCTCACTCTATAATGTTCTCCAGTTCTATTTTCTGCAACTTCCATGATTTTATAATTCTTTACAACTGAATAAATTCAATTGTATGTATGTACCATATTTTTATTATCCATTTATATGTTGATTGACATCTAGGCTGATTCCATTTCCTGGCTATTGTGAACAGAGCAGCAATGAATATGTATGTGTATGTGATTCTGTAGTAGGTTACAGAGTTCCTTTTGTGTGTGCCTAGTAGTATATTTGGGTCATGTGGTAGTTCTATTTATAGATTTTTGAGAAACCTCCAGACCACTTTCTGAAGCGATTACTCTAGTTTACACTCCTACAGACAGTATGTGAGGGTTTCCCTTTCCCCTATCCATGTCAGCACTTGCTGGCATTTGTATCCATGATGATGACCCTTTGGACTGGAGAGATGGAATCTTTTTTTTTTTTTTTTTTAGTGGATAGCCAATATTTTTATTAATTTAAGAACAATAGATAATATTTACTATATGCTTGCTATATTCATATATGAAGTAATTTACATGGGTTTGATTGAGTTCCCGTCAGTCCTTCCAATGATTCTCTCCTGTACCTATATCCCTCACATTTTACAGATTAATAAATTGAATGTCAAAATGATTCAGTCATTTCCTTATAGTCACACATGGATCTGAAGATTAGGGGGTTTAAATATTTGTTTGTACCATTCTTAGGAACATAGTCTCCACACCTATGCTATGGGGCACCCTCTCTATCTCCTTCTTTTTTTTTCAGTCAGGAAAATTACACCATTTATTTCCCTTGAAATATCAGATACTAGGAGAGATGGAATCTTAAAGCACTTTTAATATGAATTTTCCTGATGGATTCGTAAATTGAACTATTTTTAAAGTGTTTGATTTCTCCCTTTAAGAACTCTTTGTTTACTTCAATAGCCCATCAAAGTATTTATTTTTATTATTTTGTTTTGTGTTTGAATATGTGTGTGGACGTATACACTTTAGAAGGCTAGCATAAAAAACAAAAGTATGCAGAGAGCCTAGTCCAGTCCCATGGATGCTCCACAGCTGCTAGTCTAAACTTCATGAATTTCCACTAGTTTGGTTTGGTTGTCTCTGTAGGTTTCCCCATCATGATCTTGATGGCCCTAGTTCATAGAATCCCTCTTCTCTCTCTTTGACTGGACTAGGCTCTCTGCATAGGTGTACAGTTGTATAGCTTGAACTGCTTAAGGGCCCCCCTGCCAGTAGGATTAGGATCCATCCCTGGTGCATGAGCTGGCTTTTTGGAGCCACTACCTATGGTGGGACACCTTGTACAGCCTTGGTGCAGGGGAAGGGGCTTGTACCTGCCTCTATTCAATGTACCAGGCTCTGCTGACTCCCCATGGGAGGTCTTCCCTTGTTGGAGGAGGGAATAGGGGGAAGGCTGAATGAGGAGGAGGAGAGAAGAGAGGGGGATCTTTGGTTGGTATGTAAAATGAATTAAAAAAAATCCTTAATAAGAAAAAGAAACAAAAATGTGTGTGTGTGTGTGTGTGTGTGTGTGTGTGTGTGTGTGTGTGTGTGTGTGACATGTGAGTCAAATGCCTGTGGAGATCAGAGGCATCTGGTTCACTGGATCAGGAGGTAAAGGCTGTTGTGAGCCCTCCAGCATGGATGCTAGGAATTGACCATAGTTCCTCTATAAGAGCATTATGCACTCTTAATCACTAAGTCATCTCTCCAGTGCCCATATAGTACATTTTCTTTTGCTTGATGTTTAGTGTGTTGCTTGGTGTTTAGATGTTTTGTTGGGGTTTTATAGTCTCACCCCACTTGCTGGTTTCTCCTTGTTTCCTCTGTGTGATGGAAATATGGTCATCCAGGTTCCAGTTCTTCCTGCCATGCCATCCCTTCTCTGCCACTTGTGGAACCTATTTGATGTGCAGTCTTTCTATTCTAGACATTACTGCTCTTTCAGCTGTATAGCTTGCAGATGTATTTCTTTTTATTCTGTCGCCTGCCCCTTCACTTGATTGACAGTTTGATTTGCCATATAGGAGCGTTTTTATTTTTATGGTGTTCCATTTATATATTCTCGCTCTTGCTTTCTGTGCTACTGAAGGCATGGTCAGAAAGTCCTTGCCTGTGCCTAGATGTTGAAGCATGCTCTTCCCCTTCCTTTTTGAGGTCTTTGATTCATTTGAGGTTGGCTTTTGTGAAGGATGAGACATGATGATCTAGTTTCTAGTCGTTGATATCCATTTTCCCCAGCACCATTTGTTAAACATACACTGTCTTTTCTCTACTGTATATATTTGGCATCTTTGTCAAAAAACTAGGTAGTTATAGTTACATGAACAGGGACAGATCTGGGACCACACTACTTTTCCATACATCTTTATGATGTTTTTGTGGCAGCACCATTCTGTTTTTATTTCTGTAACTCTGTAGCATAACTTGAAACCAAACACTTCCAGCAGTCCTCTTTGAGTTTAGGGTTACATTGGCAGTCATCAGTCATTTATGGTCCTGTATAAGTTTTAAATATATTTATGTCTGTGAAGAATAATCCTGGAATTTTGATTCTGGTTGCATTGAATCTGTTGATTCCTTTTGGCAGTAGGTCATTTTCACAATATTGATTCTTCAAGCCTCGAACGTAGGATATATCTAGATTTGAGACCCACTCCACAGAGGGAGTCTATATATAGCATTGTAAACCCAGTCAAAATCCCATGCCTGGAAAGGCCACAGACCCTAGGAAGGAACTTACTGCTGCTGTTTATCTAAATTGTCTCTACAGAAAACTGCTTTCTAAATCACAATGTTTATAGTTATTGACAAACATTACTCCCAGCTTTAATCAGCGAATCCCCTCTTTTAGTGAATACTGGTTAATTCAGAGAATCATGTCTTTTCCAAGATGCTGAGAAAAGTGACAGATAAAGATTCAGTCCTAAAGAAGACATACAACTTTCCTCTAAAATTCAGGAAGCATTTCAGAAAAGGGAGCAGAGAGGATGAGAGAGCTCCAAGAAAGGAAAGAGGGCTAAGCAGTGCTACCACCTGTAGAGCCTGACACAGCCATGCAATCCTTATCTCACAGCAGTCATGGCTGTCTGCCCCAGCCCTGTAAAAACAGGGGCCATCATGGGTTTCAGTTCTGTAATCACTGGGGAGCCCACAAGACTCCAATGAATAGTTCTAAACTTACAGTCACATAGACAGACAGGCTGAAATCAATGAGGCACAAAACAAAAATACATGACTGTGAGGAGTTTTAGGGAAAGGTGGGGTTGAGAGTGAAGAGAGTGAGATAAAAGAGAGCGTGGGTGAGAGCAATCAGAATGCATTATAAATGCATATGAAATGTCAGAGGGCGGTGGTGGAGCACGCCTTTAATCCCAGCACTCCCAGCACTCGGGAGGCAGAGCCAGGCGGATCTCTGTGCGTTTGAGTCTAGCCTGGGCTATCAAGAGAATCTCAGGAAAGGCACAAAGCTACACAGAGAAACTCTGTCTCAAAACAACAATAACAACAACAAATGTCAGAGGGCAAATTCAATAACTAAACAAACCTCAAACACTTACAACAATTTATTCCAGCATCATTTCAGCTAGTGTTAATTTAAGTATAATATTATTTTATACTTTCTGTGTAAATCAGTATGAAATACTTTCTGTAAAATACTTGACAAAATCTTCATACACTATTTTGAACAATCTACCATCATTGACCTCATTTTGCACATAAGAGTACTGAAACTTGAGGAGTCCTCAGTGAACTACACAGGTGTTAGGGTGAGAGTTGGAGGAGCCATTCATACTTAATAGAGTTTTTCAAAAATATTTCTCAATGTAGATTATCTTATACTGACCTAGAATTTAGAAGGTAATGATTTTAGAGAACACCAGTGACTAATGTACACTGTTACTATGTGCCAGGCACAATTGTACTCCAACATACACTAGTCTGCCAATGCCTCAGCCAGGTGGCTGTTATGGCCTTCTGTCTTTGACAAATGTAGAACTTGAAGTTAAGAGGAATAGAGTTGCTGATTCTCTCAGCTGGTAAGTGACTGCAAAGATTTCAGACACTGTGGGATGCTGTTTGGTTCCAGTTGTGATTATGTTGTCCACACATCTTCCTCCTGCACCTCAAATCAGTAGTAACCCACATATACTTGGTTTTGGATGAGATGATTTAATTTGGAGCTATTTTAGTGAGAGAAGTTCAGGTATGGTTTCTAAAATGTTGTTCTTTCTTTTTGGAACTTTAACCTGTAATATGAGATTGACTAATCCAAGAAATCTGTTTGAGTTTTGACTAATCTGAAATCCATTCCTGGGCAACCTGATCCCTCACATTGTGGCTTTGATTGCTATAAGAGGAGTGATGAATTTTCTTATTCAATGTTGCGTTATTTTCTGACTCACTCACAGCCTTAGAGTGATTAATCATCAGATGCAAAAATCGGAGGGAGGTGTGATGAGTCCTCAGGAGCAGTCTAAGCAGAGGAGAGGGAGCTGCAGGGATCCATTTTGAACTCAGTCCTACTTGCAGCTGGGATTCGTGGCATTCCTTTCTAGTCCTACATGTGATTTCCAATTGACTCTGCATGACCAGGTACTTATTTGAATACATGTGTACTTGTGCCTCATGGCACAATGAAGTACTAATGAAAAAAGGCAAAACTGAAGTCTGTTAATGTGGTTGTCCCTAATTTTAGTTAATTTTTTTTAACTTACTGTGGAAAAACTATGCTTTGTTTGATTAAAAACTGTCTATTTCTATGTCGCTTTTAAGAGCAATGGTGATTATGTTTGGGAAGACAAACACATAGAAACAGAAATGTAGGCAAATAATAAGTCAATTATTTAATAGTTATTACAGAATAGCTTTTGTCCCATGGAGACCCCATCATCCAGGATGAACAAACTCCTCAAACATTTGCTGAATGACTGAATCAATGAGGGTAATGTATGCTGGATTCTTTTTCTGGATCAGTGAGAGTTCTTCACCTGTATAGATACTTTGTGATTTCATATGGGAAAAGAAGGGATTGATTAACATTTATTCAATATCCATTAATATTGTCACCATTTTCAGACACTTCTGGGTGAAGGCAAACCAAGATAATAGATTCTTCCTCACAGGTCTAAGGATTGGGGCATGTAAACAAATAAACCAACATAGCCACTGCTAAGTCAGGCATATACACAAGTTGCAAGGTAGAAGCAATGCATTGTTTTCTGAGATCCCAGTCCAATGGCCTTCCTGGAGGAAGTGATATTTGAGTTACTGTTAAAGGAAGACAAGAGTCAGGGTGAATTTCTTTAATAATTTCTGCATCCATCCTTATTGTGGTCATGGGTTTCTTTTTTAAAACACGTTTATATTTATTTTTATTTTTACTTATGCATTAAGTATATGTTTGTCTCTCTGTGTGTGACTGTATGCTACATGTGTGCAGAGGTCTGCAGAGGCCAGAAAAGGGTGTTAGATATTTTGGATCAGGGGTTACAGCCAGTTGTGAGCTTCCCAGTATGGGTGCTAGGAACTGAACTCCAGTCCTGTGGAAGAGCAACAAGTGCTCTTTAGGCACTGAATCATCTTTCTGAGTCATACGTTGTTTGTGGCTGAATAAAATTCTATTGTGCATGTGTATCGCATTTCCTAGATTTAAAAGTGTGCATGCATGCGTGTGTGTGTGTGTGTGTGTGTGTGTGTGTGTGTGTGTATGTGTGTGTGTGTGTGTGTGTGTGTGTATGTGTGTGCATTTGTGTCTAGGTCATGAAACTAGAAAGGACATCATGAAGGAGGAGGAAGAGATCTTAAGTCTTTAATGGAATATGTGTTGTAGGAGAACAGAAAAGGGAACTATCTCGGGAAGGGATGGGCCGGGTGGGAGCAGGAGACTCTCAGGGAAGGACAATAAATTGTAGGTAAAAATTACAACACAATTTGATAAATGTATGAAAATTTCATACTGGCAACCATTAATATGTACTAAATAAATCATAGAATTTAAAACAGGACACATGAGAGATGAATCTGCAGAGATGCAGGTCATATCACAAAAAGATACTAACTGAGTACTTAGTGAATATTATATGGAGGTTGTAGGTGTTCAGGAGGCCATTTGAGGATATTGAACAGGGGAAGAAAATGAACTTTTCACTTCCATGGAGGGCAAAATTTAGAGTGGCTTTATTATTGTACATAACTTCTGAAACTAAATTAGGGAGCAGTCACAAAGGACACATTCTGGTCATGGAGTTCCTGGACTCTTAGCACCACACTAATCATATTGCACCTAGAACTTTCTTTCCTGCATTCAAAATGCCTCTTGGCATGTGATCTCTGGCTGTAGTGAGGATGTCAAGGATGAACGTTTCTATCTGCTGGGTGGATGAAGAGACTACATCTCTGGATGATTCAGACACATGGCCATAATTACATATTTTGTGCTGGTTTTGTAGTTAAGGCAGCCCCATACCTCTGGCTCACCGCCCTGGTACACTGCCTTTTCCTAAGCATTACTATGTGGGTTTTCAAAGACCATGCAAAGCCAAGTGTTTCCCTTAAAAAAATCTATTTCTTTCTCTATTTCAGCCCTCAGAATGACTGCCCAGGCTTTCTTTAATAATATTTCTACCATGCTGTAAATGACATCAATCCTTGTGGGATTATCACAAATGTCTCTGAGAAGCCATTATTCTCGTCATAATCTTTCTAAAGTTGTCTCCTGTCATTACAATACATTTCACCATTTTTGTTTGTTTGCTTGGATGACAAAGAAATATCTCTGCAAAAGTAGTCATATTGTCACTCTTTTAAAAATGTTTATTAATGTGTGTTTATGTACATGCTCCCATGTGAGGGTACAAGGGCATGGAAGTCACAGAACAACTTTGAGTGTTGCACTTTGCTTTCCACCTTTCATGGGTTCTAGGTATCTGAACACAAGTCAAGCTTGTGCAGCAAGTGTCTTTGCTTACTGCACCATCTCCCACCATGGTCAATTCTTATCATATACCAACTGTGCCTAGTACAGTATGTAACTCCTGTACGACTGCCATGGTGTAGTTTCTTCTAAACACTGGGACTGTTGCATAATGACTCATAAAGTAAGTAAGTAGTAAAGTTTCATGACAGAGTCAATAGAAATTAGATAAGAATTTCCCTATGGTGAAAGACCAGAGGATCAATAACTTTTTCACAGTTAAGCCAGGTGGTGGTGGCGGCAGCGCACGCCTTTAATCCCAGCACTCAGGAGGCAGAGCCAGGTGGAACTCTGTGAGTTCGAGGCCAGCCTGGTCTACAGGGCAAGATCTATGATAGGAACCAAAACTACACAGAAAAATCCTGTCTTGAAAATCAAAAACAAAACAAAACAACTTTCTCACAGTTATAGTTTCATATCTGAGAAGGGACTTAAGATTTATGTCTGAGATTAATGACCACCCAGAAGTCAGGAAGAAATAGTATGTGGAGTCTTCTTGCTAGTACAAAAAGATGGAGGCACTGTGGGAGGCTCACTGAGCCCCCACGAGAGCAGTGGCATAGTCATGGACAACTGCTTCCTGCCTCACTCCTGTACGACTGCCGTGGTGTAGTTTCTTCTAAACACTGGGACTGTTACAGAATGACTCATAAAGTAAGTAAGTAGTAAAGTTTCACGTCTCATGATGGAGTCAGTAGAAATTAGATAAGAATTTCCCAGGAATCACTTCAGGGTGGGAATGGATGCAATGGGAGATGAGGCTATGAGGGTAGCTAACACAATTAACCAGTTTCCCAAAGTCTGGGAAATATTTTACAAATGTGATATATTCAGAATTCCTTTCTAATTACAGCATGTTTATTACTGTAACTAAAGCTATCTGGTGGAGAGGAGTGTGCTTTCTGGTGTGGAACAGCCACGATGCGCAGCTTCAAGTGGCACAGTTAATTAATGACTGCTTTATTTCTAGACATAGGGCAGATTCTGCAGATGACTGGGTTTCACTTTCATGGGTGGCAAAAAAAGAAAAAAGTTAGCATGAAGTAAAATATATGTGACAGCAACTGCTGGACTTATATCTTTTCTTTCTCCATGTCTGAGCCGTGGAAAGGTCTCTTGTCCGTGATGAACAGAAGCAGACATGAGTTATGATTATGGTCTTTGCCTTGTAATTTCTGTGTCATCAAGATGTGCTCTGTTTATTACTGCACTTAGAAAGCCTCGGGATATTAGCCACATAAAGTCTCTGTCTGTGGATTCTATTACCACACCCGTCAGTTGTTCCAGGAAAGTGAGACTGTAGAATCATCTTTCTGGGAGAAGGCACTCCCTGCTTGTAGAGTCCACTGGGAAAGTTTTGTGATAGTTCATTATATCAGGAGTGATCCCCAGGGAGCCTCTGGCTTGTATCTTTGTCCTTGTATTGTGTGTTTGAGGAACTGACACACAGGAAAAGAGAAGTTCAAAGCCATAGCATGACTTACAGATATGATTTTCCAAGAAATATTCCCTTTGCAGTGGGTCATTTATTTCAGAATCTAGCCAAACTCCTTTGAACAATCTAAACATAGGAGTGAGATAGAAGGAGTATGTGCTGGCTTGTTTAACTGACAGATCAACTTTGAGAAGCATGGTATGTCTCAGTCTTCATGGGATAAAAAGTGAAGGTGTGTTGGGAGTTTAAATGTGAAAGGCAGCATAAAAATAGTTCTGATTTTGTAAGCGCTCTTTCAAGACACCCTGTATCTATAAGAAAAACAAACAAATGTTCCCCCAAAGGACCATATGGAACTTTGTTTTCCTTGTTTGTAGGAATGAGACCTGCTTGAGGAATGATTGATAGGGTACAATTAGATAAATTTATGTAGAGCACCTATCCTGTTCAGTGTGTGTGTGTGTGTGTGTGTGTGTGTGTGTGTGTGTGTGTGTGTGTGTGTGTATGTACACTTGATGTCTCCATTTTCTTTGCCACTGGTAAATGGAAAGCTGTATTTCAAAGTCTGGCTGTGCTAGTCTTCTGTTATGGGTTGAATGTGAATAAGTTTTCAGCTAGTGGGGCTGTTTTGAAAAGTTGTGGAACCTTTCAGGGAGCGGGTCCATGAGGAGGAAGTGGGTCATTAGGGCTGGATAATTATGACGGTGATGGTGATGGTGGCCTTTGTTGCTTGAAGAGAGAGTGTACTCAGGAAACTTTCATCAAATAACTTCTCTCTACAATCCCACTGTGATCTCAGTGAAGAATGGTGGGATAGTTCACTAAACTTAAGGTTCCTCAGATTATTTGGGGGAGGTCCTGTTAAACTGCTCAGTAACTGAAAAGAAAAACAAAACAACAGTCCCAGCCATGATGGCATTAAGTGAGACTGGGACTTGCTGAAATGAATATGTTAAAACATTGCTGATTGGTATGCAGCTAGTAATAGTTTTGTGATTGCAACTGGCAATATATATCATGGAAGATCATATCCTTTGATTTATAATGCACTCATAGGAATTAAACATAATGAACAAACCATTTGAAGTTAAAAAGTCATTTTAATAAATATATTCTGTGTAGGATTACAGATAATAGCAATAACATCAAAACATTTAAATGGTTAGAATGATGTTAGTTTCTCCATTCTGTGGAGTGTCATGGATATTTTCATAAAATACTATGTATAACAGTAAAATTTACTTGTGAGATAATGTTTAAAGGAATATTAAATATTATGTACACTAGGAAAATAAGTATATAAATACTATGTAGACAACATTGTAAGTATCTATAAAAATTTTATAAAATATAATAATAAAAATCAAGTCTATGCTCATTGTTTTTAAATATACTCTCAACATGTTTTTACAAACAAATGGAGCAATAAATTAGTAAACAATAAAATTTTATTTGTTAGCAACTAATATTAAGAACTTTTATAATATCGTTTTGGGAAAAACCTCTCTCTCTCTCTCTCTCTCTCTCTCTCTCTCTCTCTCTCTCCTCTCTCTCCCCCTTCTCTCTCCCTCCCTACTCTTTTTTCTTCTTCCTTATTCCCCTTCCTTCCTTCCTTCCTTCCTTCCTTCCTTCCTTCCTTCCTTCCTTCCTTCCTTCCAGTGTGTATGTGTTTTCAAGCATGCCACAGCACATGGGAAAAGGTCAGAGGACAATTTGCAGGACTTGTTTCTCTGCCTGTGGGTTCTGGGAGGCAAACTCAGGTTGTATTTCTGGTGTCTAGTGCCTGCCTTTACCTGTTGACACCATCTTGTCTGTCAGCTCCTAGTTTCTTACTGAATGTGAACCTGAGAAGGTACATTACTATTTCCCCGTGAAATAGAAATTGCCTTTCCTTTAGTTTTCTGTATTGTTGTTCCTGAAGTTTTATTTCTATCAAAATTGTGATTTCAAACTTCACTCATATTTACTCATCCTTTAATATTTTCTCCAAAACCTTTTCTCCAAGAAACCAGAAGCTCTTTTCACTTATTTATTTTATATAGGAAAGAAAAAAGATCCCAAATACTTAGGTGTCCATCCATCCATCCATCCATCCATCCATCCATCCATCCATCCAACCATTAATCTGGCTATCCATTGGATTAACAAGAGAGTAGGATTCATCTTCCTCCAATGGTCATTTGGAATTTATGATATTCATTTACAACATTAGTTCTCTTTCAAAAACAATGGCAGGAAAAATGTAATGGCAGTTTCCACTTCTTTATCTTCATTTCCCCCAAAAAAATCCCATCACTGATTTATTCATCATTCCTCAAGGAGCACTTGTCTAACTCAACTCTGTTTCTCATAATATTGTGAGCCAATGGCCAGCTGAATTTCCTTTATTGTACTCGAATACAGCTTTAGTATTTCTTCAATATCTGGTAAAAATATCCCTTCACATAAACAGAAACTCCATCTGAACACATGTGGAAGCTCTGAGGTAATGTCTCCTTTCTCAAAAAAGCTCCCATTTGGAATTTTCCAGAATGACCCATGAAGCAGCTGGTCTCATGTCTGAGATTCTCCATTCACACTGTAGAACAGACAGGGGAGACTTTTGAATGACTGCCATGTTCCAATCAATGCAAGATTTCTAGTTTCTGGTCTACAAAATGATTCTTATTGCATAGGAAAAAAAGAATATAATAGAAGTGCTAGGGCTAAAGAGATGCCTCAGTGCGTAAAGTGGTTCCCATGTAAATGTGAGGTACTGAGTATAGATTTCTAGCACCCACACAAATGCTGAGTGGGTGCAGTGGCCTACCTATGATTCCAGCAGTCAGGAGGTAGAGACAGAGGACTCTAAGGGCAAGCTGGCTTAGCTAGATTGGAAACTTCAGTGAGCTCTGAATTAATATGAGATATCTTGTCTCAATATATAAGAGGGAGAGCAATTGACAATGACACCTGATGCAAACTTCTGCCTTCCACATGCACACCACACACAGGCATATGTACACACACATTTGTGTGTGTGTGTGTTCACATAATACAGATGTAAAGACATGAAAGTACTCAACATGGGGTAGCATTTTCTGAGTATTCTTTAATATTGCATTGTAGTTGGAGAGCTTCTCTCCAGGTTCCACCAAGCCCCCACGGTCCCACAACCCACGTTTAAAATAATCATACAGACACTTATATTATTTAAACTGCTTGGCCATTAGCTCAGGCCTACCATTGTCTAGCTCTTACTCTTATATTTAGCCCATTTCTGTTAGTCTATACTTTGCCACATGGCTTGTGGCTTACCAGTGTCTTTACATGTTGCTTTTCATAGTGGCGGCTGGCAGTGTCTCTCTCCAACCTTCTACTTCCCAGAATTCTCTTCTCCCTTGTCCCGCTTCTACTTCCTGCCTGGCTACTGGCCAATCAGAACTTTATTTACACAGAGCGATATCCACAGCACTTGCCCTTTTTTTTTTTTTTTTTTTTTTTTTTTTTTTTTTTTTAGGAAGGTTTTAAATTTTACATAGTCCAATTACATATAACAAAACAATTATCAAGCAAGAATTACAGTTACAATATTAAAGAAGATATCCTATTATCTTATATTTGTGAATCTAAGGTTTTATATCTAACTTATCTTTTATCATAACTGAGGAAATTATAACTATCTAGCCTTCAACCACATCAAAGACCTCAGGAGGATATAATATTACCTGAGAACTGGGAGAAGGATGCGAGCATTTTTCGGGAGTCTTGCAGGGTAGACAGAGACAGCTGGCAGCCTAGACAGTCACCTAATGTTCCTTTGTAAAGTTGGGGCATTTGTCTTTAGCACACAGGGCTAGAGTCTCTCGGTCACTTTTCTCTGTGTCCTGTAGAATGTCTGGCAGTTTCCTCTGTGAAGCAGGAACCTGAAGGACCATTTTGTCAAGCAAAGTTTAGTGGTCACCTTTCTATGGGTCCTGTATGTACAGTCGATCAAGAAGTCCAGGCAAAAACAGTTTCTTGTCCAAATGGCTATTTTTGTCAAGGTGAAGATAAGATATGAAGTGTCTTTAATGCCCATCCTCCTCTCTGAAGTAAATTGGTGCTGCCAGGAGCAGACATGTCTCACTGTCCAGAAAGTCTAAATTTTAAAAGTATTTTAAATGCCATATTCTGTAGGTCTTTGAAGTATTTGAAGATTATCTATCTATTTGAAATATCTCTATGTATATCCAGAAGACTTAACTAACATGGCTACGAGTATGATTACCATAGATAACTAATTATTAATCTATTTTTAATTCTCCATTTCAATTTAAAATGAGCTATACAAACATAATACCTTAAACACAAGTAGAAATATGCACAGAGTATAACAAAATTAACTTTAAGTTTGTATCAGTAGACTAAAATCTATACCAATGTAAAACATTTTAAATGAGTTGTTGCTCTTTTAGAAGTAAGTTCATTAATCTACCCTTTCATCTTATCTTATCTATATCATATCCCCTTTTTTTCTTTAGAAAGAGATTGTATTTATAATCAACCTGTTTTTAGACCCAGATTTAATTCTACCACTGGCTTCCCATGTTCTCTAGACTGCAGAAGGTATCTGGTGGGCCCTTGCAATCTCCATAATCTATCTATCTGTCTGTCTGTCTGTCTGTCTACCTATCATCTATCTGTCTGTATCTATCTATCTATCTATCTATCTATCTATCTATCTATCTATCTATCTATCTATCTATCTATCTATCTATCTTGATGTGCTATGCTTTGTTCAAGCCCGTGGGAAGCCTACCCCTTTCTGAATGGAGACAGAGGAGGAGTGGATGGGGAGGGAGGATAGATGAGAGGGGAACTGTGGTCAGTATGGGAAATAAATGAAAAAAAAGTTAATAAATAAAATGAAAAAATAAAAGAGGGTGCCTATGACTTCTATAAGAAAAATTTCCAATTTTATGTTGAAAATTAAAAATATTTTCTAATATTATATCCCTGTAGAGATGGAGTTTGGAAAATGACTTCTCTCTGGTCACATCTGGTGTTTGTTTACATTGCTGAACCTGAGATCTGAGAATAATTTTTACATTATTAAGTGGTTGTCATGTGAGAACCCTAAGATAAATGATTATGTAAGTTTTGTAAGGTAATACTTATATATTATACTATATTTGAGTCATGATATACACATTATAACCATTGAGTCTTGATCTGTAAGCCCTACCTACCTGTTTACTGTCTGATCTTTCTGGAAAGCTTGCCAGCCCATGTGCTAATCTGTACTACTTGGTTACCTTTATGTACTCACATTCATAACTGACACCCCACAAACTATGGGGCAAAAAAACAGTGTACTTATCCAGTAGGTGTCAGCCAAAAATACACATACATCTCATGATGTCTTCTGACCTGAAAGCAAAGCCATGCCCAATCATTTGTTTTTTCTTTGCATTTAAAATAGAGAACATAGAACAGAACAGATAAATAACTATTTACACAATATTGGATGGATAAATATCTTGAGATAGAATCAAGTTTGAGATGCATGGGTGGTGGGAACCAGCATATTAGTACAGAGTTAGAATCACAAGAAAAAAGGATAAGCAAATGCTATGGAGAAGCTGAAACCTTAAAACTGTGAGCCAGAGAATCCAAGGCAGGAAGAAAATATAAAACACTGGCAACCAAATTCTCCTGAGTCAAAACAGTTATTCATACTGTGAGTCAACTCTGAGTCATCATAAGTTAGTCTTTAATGCAACCAACAAAGCCCAACTATTATTTAAATTTATCAAATGAAATTTGTTTTACATCATTGACAGCACATACAGTATAGCAATATATTAACAAGCTTGTTGCCTCTTCTCTAATGTTCTGAATATTTTATGCTTGTTGCTATTCCTATGTTGTTAAGTAGCTCTTGGTTGTGATACATCTGGATTTCTCAATTAAATTAGAACACAGGCCAAAATCAGCAAGGAGGACTTCTTTATGCCATACTTTTCATAGATTATATTATAGTCATTAAATGCTCAATGAGTATTTGTTGGTTGACAAGAACACCTTTTCAAGTTTTTTTCTTTTCTTTATTATGTTTTTTTTTAAATTATTTATCCTTCTCTCATAAAATACATCCCAACTTCAGGCTCCCCTCCATCTACTCCTTTCAGCTTCCTCCTGCCATCCACTGCTCCTCTGTTTCTCTTCACAAAAGAGCAGGCCTTCCAGGGATATCAATTGAACATGGCATAACAAGATACAATAAAACTAGGCAAATCATCCTCATATCAAGGCCATATGTAGGAGGTGCCACAGTAGGAGGAAAGGGGTCTTAAGAGCAGGGCAAAGAGTCAGAGATAGCTTCACTTCCACTGTTAGGAGTCCCACAAAAACCCCCGGGTAAACAACCACAACGTTATTTTTTTCTTTTGTGTTACAAGAGGGTGTGAAGCATGGATTCATATCAGAATATCTCCAGTAAGGAATAGGAGCTTTCACCCATACATATATAACTCTCTATCTTCACTAGTTCTTCTCTAAGGTATAATCTATGTATGATATTTGGAGACATTGCTTATCCTTTTTCATCTCTTTGGTAAATTATTTCCCTCTTTGAACATCCATAAATTATCTCTGGGATGCAGTTTTGGACAATTATATTTACTTTTATTCCTAGCACTGGGATTAGAAACGCGTCTCTAGAAATGGTCCATCATGTCATAAGATAATAATTTTTGCATCAGTCAGAGATAAAATAGTTGTTCCTGGATATCAATATAAACAACAGTGACTGTCAATATGCTGAGCACTTAAAGCTAGACAGCTACCTACTGAAAGTGATATGCCTTTAAAAAACACCATTTAGCAACTGTTGCAGTGTTGTGGTCCAATAGCATTCTTGGGTAAAAATGTACGACAGACTATTTGCAAAATGTCCTGAGAAGGCAGAGTCAATCCCTGTGCCTCTCCCCACTTCATGCACACAGATTTTGTGGTACTTTGACCATAACTCTAGAGCACAGGAGTATTCTTCTAAGTGCCTGTAGGAATTTGGCTTTGTCTATGGCAAGGAACTTTGCTACTCCCTGTGGTCAGTCTCATTGTCATCCATGCATTTAGTCAGATATTTTTTGGGCACATCTAGTGAAAACTGAACCACAAAAATGAACAGTTGCTGTTTATAAAGTCCTCACTGTTACATAATCCAGATGACAGCACAAGTAGGGAATGTTGCTGATATTCAACTTTAATTGCAAATTTGACACTTGCAGACAGCAAATGTGTTGGTGAGGTATCCAGTTTAACATTAAACAAAGTCCTGGTAGAAATGGAAACTTTTCCATGGGTTTATTCCATTGCAATTTTATTGTGCTAGTTACAGGCTGAGACCCCGAGGTGGGGGGGTGGGGATTGGACTGTAATGAGTCAAAGTCAATTTTCCACACAGTTCTTAGTTGATTTTGTGACCATTTAGTACTCTGGGGTATTTAGCTATATGCTTATTATGGCATGGGTTCATCTTCTAAGCATGGATCTGAATATATCAGCTACTGGGTCATTTATAGAACCAGTTTTCATCTTTCAAGTAACATATCACCAATGCCAGAGATTCCATTTAAATAGTGAAGGAAAAACAACACAAATTAGAATTCACTAAAAACTGAGAATTTAGCATGAATCTTTTGCTTTTCTTTACTTATGATGCCTCATGCTCTGAGTAATTCCATCATTCTGCTACTGTGTGGCTTATATAATGCCATACTGAAGAAATACATTTGAGTCCAAGAAATAGGAACTATGGGATATTTCTCACATAAGAAAGGAGGTGGTGATTTTTTTCAGTCATTTAATTATGTCTGTGTTGAACTATGATTTATGTGAGCCTAGGTGATCACTGCAATTCAGTCTCTATATTCATCCTCAGATGGTGGAAAGGGACAGCCAGATTTTCATTTTTAAAAATTTCCTTTATTGAAAATATATCTTTTTCTCTATCACATCCTGATTAAGGATCCCCTTTCCCTCTGCTCCTTCCAGCTCTTACCCAGCCTTCCTTCTATCTGGGTCTACCTCATTTTTGTCTCTCATTAGAAAACGAGCAGGCTTCTAAGGGATGATAAGAAAATAAAAAGATAAAACAACAATGAACACATTGAAATCAGACAGAAACAAAGAAACAAACAGAGAGAGGATAAGAGAAAGCACAAGAAACAGACTCATTCATTCAAACACTGAGGAATTCCACAAAAGACACCAAACTAGAAGCTATAATACATATGCAAGGGGCTTGTAGGGGAAAAACAATAAGATAAAATTAAAATGAGGAACTCTGACTTAACGTTATGAGACAAAGAACCTCCAAAGATACAGTTGAGTTTCTTCTCTCTCTCTCTCTCTCTCTCTCTCTCTCTCTCTCTCTCTCTCTCTCTCTCTGTCTCTCTCTCTCTCTCCCTCTTTCTGGTTTTTGAGACAGGGTTTCTCTGTGAAATACTCCTAGCTGTCCTGGAACTCATTCTGTAGAACAGGCTAGATCTGACTGCTTTTCCCTCCTGAGAGCTGGGATTAAAGGCATGTGCCACCACCACCTGGCTGAGTTCATTTACTGTTGGCCATTTTTAATTGAGAAAATGAAGTCTTTTCTGCATGTCTCAAAGATATCTTCTGATACTTTTTAGTCTATAATTTGGATCACCCAGTGACAAGAAAAACAGAGAACAAGATGACATTAGAATTAGATCAATAATCACATGACTATCCAGAAGAAGCACCAAGTTTTGTGGACAAAGAAAGGTGTTCTGAGTCCTGGACAGTGAGTGACAGGTTTACCAATGCTGCATTCAGGATATCCAGCTCCCTTCTGTAACCCTGTTGGCTTCATTCACTGATGCTTCTCTTTCTTGCTCTTGTTCATTTGATCCACCCAATACTTTTCTCAACAGAATAGAACATAGTATATTCAAGCCAATAAGTTATTGCTTTGTGATTTTTAAAAAGCTATGCAAATTTAAGGGTGGGAGACAAAATGCAAAAAAAGTAGAGTGATTCTAAGAGCAGGTTCTTAGGAGTCAGTAAAAGTCACTGTTGATTCCTACCTCAGTTTTTATCTTACTATGATTGTGATTTAAATTTAAGGCTCTTAAAACTCAGTTTTATTATCTTAGAATAAAGGCAACCATAATGATAATTTTCAGCCCAGAAAGAGGTTTAGATGGTTAGAGATGAAATATTTGTCAATGTGTTTAACACCTGGTGAAAATCCTCAATAAAGAGAAGCTGTAGTAAAATATCCTTGGCTAAATCTTGGGAACCATTTTGATGTCACTACTTTATATATATGTTAAAGAACATTGGGGCTGGCAAGATGACTCATAGGGTAAAGACACTTGTTGACAACCCTGATGCTCTGGATTTGATCCCTAGAACACATATGATGGAAAGAGAGAGCTGACTTCCTCAAGTTATCCTCTTACCTTTATGTATGAACCATGCCACACCAACAAATAAAGGAATATAAAACATTAAAAAATGTATTTTAGAATAACAATGTCTGAGTCTTATTTAATATCTAGTATCCTTGTGGTTCAAATCAACACACTTGTTTATAGACTTAGGACACATAGTAGACATGATAGAAAACAGTCTCTGAGCCAGGAATTGGAGGCCCAAATGAAATGAGTTTATGTAATATTCCATTTGGATCTTCATCACTTGCAACAGCTCAACATGATTTGAAGAGGGGAGAATGGTTCTGTTGAAAACTGTTTTTGTGCTTATGTTTGTTTCACAGATAGATGTCAGAAAACATTCAGAATATATAATTGGGTATAATTACTAATTGAAAAAGTGCTGGCTAACATTCTTGCTTTATGCTACAAATGTTTAATCTCAATGAATATAAAGCTGATACTATAGAATTATAAAATATTAAGCCCTAGAGGATAAGGACAGATGTTGAAAGCATGTGTCGAGAGCTAGTGCAAGTAGTAATGATAAAAATGATAATAAAATAATTGTTTTTTAACATGAATGAATGTTTACCGTTGTGCAAATTTGATTCTTTGATTATTTCACTAAATGTTAACAACCATATCAGTTGAATTTTATGAATTTCCATTAAAGAAGTGGGAAGTCTAACATTTAGAGATAACATGTAAGTTTTGCAGAGCTCAAAAATCTAGTTCAAGTAAACATTGTAACAAGAATGTAAATCTAGAACTTGCCATCCTAGACTCTAGTGGTTTGTCTTAATATATATGTATATCCATTTCATTCCTGTTTCTACTTGTGATTCTTGACTGGTTGCATCATGTATTGATATTTACCCAATAAGTGGACAGACAGAAACAAATCCTAGGTCAAGAGATGCTAACAAAAGATGGAAATATATTCCTTCAATTATTTCACTAAAGCTGTGGTATCCCCACATGTTGCTGTAGGGAACTAATCTGGCTTCTGAGTTCAGGTTGATGCTGCCATTTATCTTGTATCTTCCCATTTTAATTTCCAAATATATATAACAGATTTGCCAATTAAATATTTAATCTCAAAAATGGGTTTAAAAGCAGAATAAACTACAAAACTTTTTAATACCTTTGTCAACCCTCATTGGGTCTTTGAGATATCTCGGTGCTTCTGTATCTTCCTCTCTGCAAACATCAACCCATTGTGCTCCTCCTTTGTCCATCTGTAGGGATAGGAGAGAGTTTGTTATAGGGCAATGACAATTAGGATGGCAAAAGCTTTGATCAGTTGTGCTTTCTGAGAAGTAGAACAACCAACCAAGGAAGAACAAGGAAATCTGTTAAGAAATTAGTGATGCTGCTATGGGAACCCACTCTTGATATTTAAAAAATATAAAACTAAGGTATAACCATCACTTCTGGCTGTACAAGCTTACTCTGCAGGCATGGTTCTAGTCCTCTGTATCTATGTTGTGTTTTTCCATGAACACACACTTTTACCCCAACCCCTAATAAGATGTGTTCTTTTCTTGACTGACATTCCTTCCTATCTCATTTCCAAGTCAGAAACCTGGGAGGTGCTGCCTGCTTTGCCATCGTTTATTTTCTACATCTAACCAAGTGATGAAGGCCCAGACTTGACAATCTGCACATCTCTATTCTTATCATCCCATGAGACTAACTTAGTCTTCATGAACATCATTTTCCTACGAATGACCTCCAAATGATTCTCTAAGTTCCAAATAAGTTTGTTGAAACAGGCTTCATACTGCCACTGGGTTTATTATTGATCTCTATCGGTTTCCCATGACTTAGGAAAAATTATGGACTTAGAAACTTCAGAAGTTCCTACTCTGGAGAAGATGTCATCTTTTCTTACCTCTTCACTGTCTCTTCTCTGCTTCCTCCTTGTCAAGTCAAGGTGGATGCTGAACAGTTCTAGAAGATTCTGGCCTCAATTACTTGTAGTAATTTACATATTAAATTTCTGGAAATAATCTTCCCTTTACACCTATTATGACTGGCTGATTCTTAAGGTTTCATTCTACAAACTAAAAATCCTGTGAAACCTTCCTTGAATTGAAAAGCCTTCTAAGCTGGGTGTTGAGTCCTTTTCCTCTAGGTTTCCTTCATCATTGTGTATTCATCCTAGGCTACTAACTCACTGAAGGGTTGTGTATTGGTAAATTAAGCTGTATCTTTGTAGCCTAGAACATGATAGTTTTTCAAGGAATATTTACTGAAGGAATAATGTCCTGACAAGAAGGACATTGGTGGTGGTGGGTTGAACAGAATTACTTCAGATAAAATATGATACATATTTTTCCCTCAATTATCAAGCTATTTTGAGCTGAAGCTTGGTGTGTGTGTGTGTGTGTGTGTGTGTGTGTGTGTGTGTGTGTGCGCACCGATGTTTAACATAGGATGTGGGCAATTCCTTAGGCTTACTTAGCTAGGCCAGGCTTGTTCAGAGGCAAGAGGACTTAATGAAGGTCTTGGCATTTGCAGCTCTGGGGACATCTACAGCAGTTTTCTATTAATATATGATAAAGCTTGTGAATTAAAATAATACCTAGAAATTAATTCACAAGTTTGGGTCAGAATTCCAGTGTGCCTTATTTTGGTTTGCACAGAACACCACGATTTTGACATTGAGATGCATTCTCACCTCCAGGGTATGTGAACAAAAGTTCCTATTCCAAACCCATTCTGTTGGAAAAGTTTAGTTTTGTTGAAGGATCTAGTCATTATAGGACTGCTACATTGGTTCCTTTTCCATGCAGTTCTACAGCTCTCAACTTCGTTCATTCCTTGTTATGTGCCTACTCATTTCCATACAAGCAACGTTGTGTGAAATCATTCATGTTTTCACCTCTGACTTTCTCAGCTGTCAGCTGAAAAAAAAAAAAAAAAACTCTGTGCTTACACAAGGTACAGTTGTTTCCATGGGTAGTTTTCACTTTATCCACAAAAATCCCTTGTCAGTGGTACGTGTCTTTGACTGAATCAGGATAAAAAATGTGCACCAGAGGCCAGGAAAAATATAAAGATCATGTCAACTTCCAATTTTGGTGATGACAACTGGGTGGTAGGACATGTGCTTCCTTTTAGTGTCAGATGCCCACACGGTCTGAGTGTCAAACTTGCTACATACTAGATCAATTTATATAAATGTAAAACTACCTTTTGGTTTCTGCTTCAGATTTCTTGCCTCTTGATCACAGTCTCTATCTAGGACAGTCTTGTCCACTAGATACAGGGTTTACCATTTTCATCATTGCTCTCCATTTTCATGTTATCATGATTAAAAAATCATTATCATTTATTGAGCATATTTTTGTAGCATATCTTGTGTATCTTAAGCCACTTCATCCCTGCAACAAGTCTCAACTAGTTATTGGTGTGTCTAATTCATCATTGAACTCAAGATCATTTGGGATATACACACTCAGCACTGTGCTTGTCTGATTTTTCGTCTTTTTTGTCTCAGTATCATACCTGTGTTTTTGGGGAATGTGATAAGCAGATCTACTCAGGAACTTGTGTGGTGATGCTTAGAGTTCCCACTCACATCTCTCACTTCCAGGCTTCTCTCTCCAGCATCAGGCAGTGACTAAAGCCATGCCCTGCCTTCCTTATGAGAAACAGAGTCCTGGGGGGTGAGCAACACATTCCACATCTATTTCCTCTGGCATTATGAGCTAATTGTGAACTAAGTGACCAAATCATCCTAATAAAATTGGCTTCTAAACAGCAAATTGTAAACTTGCATGAATCAGGATCATGTGTCTTCTAAGTCCCTTTCCTTTCTCTTTTAATTGAGTTTCACTCTAGCATTCTCTGTCGAAAGGAACAATGGGATGCTCTGTTTGGAGAGTTAGTCAGACCCAGCTGCTATGAAAATAATATGTTTGAGAAAATGGACTTGACATTTGATGGCCTTATGACTCTTCTGACAGGATATAATCAACTCATTAGGGAGAAACAGAAGGCCTTGTTGTACAGCCACGCTATTCTGAGCATGACAGAATTCCTCCTAAGCGGATGGGTGAGCGTGCAGGGCAAACTGGGACTTAGTCTTCTGTGGCCAGCAGGCAGTGTGGCTGCTCTTATTTTCTCTTCCTCTGGCCACAGCCCTTGATCTGATGAAACGGAAGCATTACTTTCTTAAGCCCACAGTTTCTTTGTCCCTTTTCTGCTCCCCACCCGCAAAGACTAAATTTATGAAAAGAGCTTGGGTTTTCAAGGACTCTCTCAGCCTTCCTTCCTCTTAGACACAGCTGGGGCAGCTCTCCTGGGAGGAGATTGGAAGCAGGAAGTAGCAATTGGGATTCCTGATTCCAGTTCCCAGGCCCACCCCTAGTTTTCTGTAGGACTCTCAAGGGTTTACGGCAGACTCTTTGCTTAGTCTCCCACTATCAAACATCAGACTCCACTGTTCCCTGCTTTTGCCTGAGATATCTACCCAGCAGGAATATGAAAGGAAGGAAAGCCAGGTTTTCACAAGATAGTACTAGTCACTTTAAGGTATTGAAAGCATCAGATCGGAGCACACATAGGAGACTCCTAGCATAATCATTGGCATATCTCTTAGACTTGGTATTAGATTTATCACCGGGAAATTGTAGTTTCTGTAAGTACAATCACTAAATGTGTACCAAACATTTTGATCCTTAAAAATACAACCATTTTAAATATCAAATCAACTCATCACAACAATGACGATGTCTATATTTCAGGAATTCTGCCTCACAGCACTCATTCTTAAGGCTTTCCTCAGTTACTCTGATTCACCATATTGTAACTTCTAACAGAGAAAGGATGTTGTCTATTTGCCACAGCTGAGTCCCAAGCATCGTTTACAGGGCCTCTCTCGCATGAATAACATTTTCTGCAGATGTGAAAAAAATAAGACTGATTAAAGGAATTGACTAATTTAAAATTTTTATTTTATGTGTTTGAGGATTTTGCCTGCATGTATGTAGGTGTGCCTATATATTTCACTCTTTTATCTGAAAACTCAATAATTGCCAATCTTCAAAAAATGTTGAAGTGTTTCCTATAATGCAAGATGTAGTTTAAATCCAGACAAAGCTCTAGAAACTCTGCCCTTGTATGTTTCCTCTTCAACCTCATGTTCTCTCCACCTGCCAAAGATGCTAGACCTTTGTATCAGCTACTGGTGGTGCTAAGATTGCTCTTCGTCCCACTTCTGCTTTGAAACCTTGATTCATCTCTTAGAACCTCGCTTCAGCATCATCAGTGTAAAGTTGCTGTCTGTGAGGTTTTCCTCCCAGGCTAGAGGCCCCCTTTCTCTTTCCAGTCCTGCTCTTCACTACATAAATGATGACATCAAAGTTCATCAGGGTTATTGGACTTGAACAAGGTTCCATGAACATGTAGGCAGATTGGCCTTCAAATTGAAATCTGTTTGAATTAAATGTGCACTTTCTACTATAATTGCATTCTGATTAATTCTTGTATAAAATAATATCTGTATCCCATGGTGCCAGCTCAGGATCATAGATAGGTCTAATAAAGCCTGGGATATGTGTGTGTGTGTGTGTGTGTGTGTGTGTGTGTGTGTGTGTGTGTGTATTGTAAATACTTTGTAAATATGTAATCTTGGTATATATATATATGTGTGTATTTAGTAAATTTTTTGTAAATATGAAAAGAAATAGTGAAAATGATGACAATAACTGGAATGTAATCATTTATTTTGTAGGCAAGTACTAACATTTAAGAAGGGCACCGACTGTGCAAGTTATCTATGGTTTTAGAACAAATCAGTTCAATTCAGAGTGCTACCAAAGAATAAACAGTTTTACCACAGATCTACTGATCAGATATCGTGGTGTGACTTAGTTGGGCACTTCAAGCCTGTCATCTCTCATGAAGATACTTTGTTGTTGTAAACCAAAGCTGTGGTCTCAACTGAGAGTGGATTCAGGAGACAGTTGCTTCTAAGCTTAATATAACAATTGTTCTCTGGCCTATTCCTTCTCAGCAGTTCTTTCCACAGAGCTGTATCACCTTGTGGCAGCTGTCTTTCTCCCAGACAAGTGATCTGAACAGGCGAGAGGGACTTGGAACATGAAGGTCACAGTCTTTGTATAACTTTATCTCAAAAGTGCCCCCAAGGTAATTATTTTAACATATTCTACTCTCTGGAAGTAAGTTATTAGTCACAGTCCTCACTCAAGGAGAAAGGATTATGTAAGTACATGAAGACAGTGAACCCCTCTATCAGTAGACTAAAAATATTAAATAGAGGATTCCAGAAGAGACAACTCATAAATATAAAATTGCATTCTGTCCTGGGTAATGTGACAAAAATCTTATAACATTTTGGCTTGGTATCTCTAGGAACATAGCAGCCTGATGACTCATTGCAAGGCTTACATCATTCACCTCACTTCATTCCATTTCATGGACATAGTTGTATGTGTGTGTGTGTGTGTGTGTGTGTGTGTGTGTGTGTGTGTGTGTGTATGATGTATATGTCTGTGTACATGTGTTGGCAGATGTATGCTTCCATGGAGGGCAGAGAAAAATTTTGGATGCCCTCCTCTATCATTTTGTACTTTATTCCCTTAAGATGGGCTCTCACCAGCTTGATTTTCCCACATTGATGACATAAATTACTTGGTGTTTTCAGCAATAGGGTTTTACTATCAGGATTTGAAGATTATCCAATAGCACTGTCAATACCATGTAGCATTGTGGGGAATCTATAAGACTCGTTTGGCCAATAACTAAATTGTAACCCATTCCTGGTCCTGGCTGAACACTATGAGAGTATCTTCCTGTAATTGATGGCAGTTAGCATAGAGACCCATAATTGGACAATTTGCATAGAATGAGAGGCCATGGAGCACTCAGCCTACATGGGAGTTATTATACTCCTCCCCTCCAGTCTCTGGGATCTACACAGAGGAGGAAACAGAAAGACTGTAAAAGGCAGAGGTGATAGCTGTTGTCAAGGAAGCAATGTTTTCCAGACATAACAGGGTTGACATACATGTGATCTCACAGAGACTGTGACAGGATACACAAGACATGTACAAGCTTAATCCAGACAAAGTCCCAGTATGGAGAGAGGGAAACAGGCACAAATTCTCATCCTTAGCTAAGAACCTATTTGCAATTGATAGCTCCTGGGAGAGTGAATAAATTTCTTCAATAGAGGGACAGAGGGTATTGAGTACACTCCAGGGAAAGCCTCAAGATCAGGAGAACTTGGACAACATGAATTGGACTCCACATTTATTGTTGGTCCCCCCCCCCCCCAGGGGAGGCTTTTTTGTCTTGATTAGTTTTTTTTTTTTTTTAAAGAGAGTGAAAAAACATGAAGTTGGGTATGTAGGGGAGGTAAGGATCTAGGAGAAGTTAGAATAGAGGAAAGAATATAGTCAGAATATATTTTATGAATTTAATACAATGAAAATATAAAAAATGACAGGCTCTCTCATTGAATCTGAAGCTGTCCATCTGGATTAGGCTGGCTGTTCAGCTCACTCCTAGGATCTGCCTATCTTGAGATCCTAGTACTTGGGTTACATGCCATGCTTTTTCATGCTGGTGCTGTTGATTAAAATTTGGTTCTTCATGATTACATGACAAGCATTCTTCTCCACTGAGCCATCTATCCAACCCATAGACATAGTTTTCTTTCAGTAAAATCTCAACAAAAAGTAGAAAGCTGAGTACAGTACCATACAACACTTTGATGCAAATAGATATTTGCATACTTTCTTATAAATATTTACAATGATTATATAATTACTTATTGTTGCTATTTTTGCCTTACTTAAATGATGTTTAGCATAGGTATGCATGCACAGAAATAATTATATGTATGCACATATATGTATACACACACCATGGTTTGGTACTTCTTATAGTTTCATGCATCTGCTGGGAGTCTTAGAAAGTATTCCTCGTACAAAAGGAAAAGCTAATACTAGGAAGTGAGGAAACTGATATCTGCCTGAAAGCTTGATAAGTGTGCTTCCAGTGCATTTCATTCCACAGTGGAACTTTTGTATCAACACAACCTTTCTAATTTAATTGAAATCATACGTTGATGTTTCTTAACAGGAAGGCATGGAATATTTATATGCTGACATTTTGGCCTGAATAATTACTGGTTATTGTAGACTATTTGCACATTAGAGTCTACATTTGGAAGTATTCCTGATCTTTTTCCACAAGATGCCAGTTGCATCACTTATCCTGGTCTTAATAATCAAATCATCTCTAGTTGTTGCTACAATCAGGAGTTGTCACTTTTGGGAGTGGAGGCTGAGAGAGGAATGTTGAAAATCTCAATAAAAAAGGCTTCTTGTAGGAGAGAATATAAACAGATGTCAGACAGGCAACTAGCCATGTCTTTTAAGGCAATTTAAATTTGGACATATATTTTGGTTAATGGATAACAGAATATTCATGTAAGGTAGTAAGGAATTAGATGTTCTCTGAATTGTGAGGAAGAAGCATGAAGGCATGAAAGAGATAGAACCAATCCATGAATATATTCAAATCTTGAAACAATAAATAGAAATTCTGACTTAAACTAAGTTTTTAATACACAAAATTTAATTTTCTTTAGGGCTATCCATTTAAATACCAATTGTCTCCAAGACGTCTGACTTCTTTTTTTTTTTTGTACCCCAGCAAGCAACCCAGTACCTTGCTATACATTGTATAAATGATGAATTACTCTTATTCACCTCTTTAGTTTTTATCTCTTGCATGTAAACAGATGATATTGTTGCATAAATATCCAGTCCAGAGAGCTTTCATGTGCTCCAAACCCATCCATCTTCCAGTGATCTACTACATCTGCCCATGGAAGCCCCATAAACCTTTCAAATAGAGTAATTTTAAAAGTAAACTCATTATCTTTTTCCTATAATCATTCCACATTCCTGAATTTCCTATCTGTGATAAGAAAGAAATGTGGAATTTATCTTTGGTGAGTCCCCTTTCTCACACCACCTCCCATAATGTTCCACATTTCAACTCCATGAATGCCCATTCAGTATGAGTATTTATTTAATTCATAGGCATTCTTTGGGAACCTGGTGTATATTAGGGATTGTGATATGTGACACTTCACTCTAATGCTACTGAGTTTGTCTTCCTTTACACTCTCATCATATTTTATGTTGAATAATATTGCTTGAAGTGTTTAGCATAGATGAGAAAGGATTAGCTGACAAGAAAACCAGTCAAGATCAATCTTTTTATTGTTTTATCTGGTGTTGATACCCTTGGCTTATAATTAGAACCATATTTACTTTTAGTCTATTTACATAGAACAAATGGTTGGAAAAGAACCACATGGTGAATTAAAATTAAAATACATCTCACTTCTTTATAATGATTGAAATGAAATGTGTATGCAAACAGAGGATTTAATACTGGTCACAAGCACTAAAAAATCAGATGAATTGTTACAGATTTCTGCCTATATAATCTTAATGCATTCATTATTTTGAATGAGGCTGATCTATACTATGGGCATCTTTCCCTCTGAACTGTGAAAGGAACATCCATCTCTATTCTCTGCAGGTTTATGTTGCTGTCTGAAATAAGGTAGGTACTCAGGGATTTTATGTAAAACCTTAAAATTTTGCTTTCTGCTCTGAATGAGGGGTATGATACTGTAGTAATTGTGTTACTGGGAATCTTGTGTCATAAGACTTGTTCCTCTTATGTCTTTTGGTAGTGGGTTGATGACTACAGACAAATTGCTTAAAATCTGTGCACTTCAACTCTGTCGTCTATAAACCTGTAATATATAAGCTACTTCTCTACATTATTCTGAGCATTATATGCAATGCAAAACTCTTTGAAGGTTATAAGTACTTTACATAAGAAGCTCATGTGTCTTTTTCTAGTATTCTTAACTGTAAATTTAAGTCATGGTTGCTTAGGCTCTCAAATTATGTTTTACTTCTCTGTTTAATGAGAATAATATCTCAAAAGACCTACAATATGTATTAAATGTGAAACTTATGACTCAATTAATGTTAGTTAGTCCCTCAATGTACTCTTTCTCTTTCAAGAAACAGCATTATGAATATGTGTTAGTAAAATATTAAATGCAAGAATTCAGTATTATATCAATCCTATTAGCCTATGTAATCTAAATCCAAATTGGAACAAAGCTAGCTTTAATAAAAAGAATTGTAGTACAGCTTGCTTTATTGGTTCTGCAAGATGGAGTCTAATTGAAGAAGTGATTAATTAACACATCTATTTTACATTTGACTTTGGAGTCAGTTCACAAGAACAGGAACTAGTATATGGAGGTCCAATTGTTAGCTCCGTTACTATATCCAGAGACCTTTTGAGTTCATATTGAAATAGAATTATCCGGTCACAGATATAAGCAGACAACGTCCTGTGATTCTTCTCTCTTGCAGAAACTCAACTGTAAGCTTTTGACATCAGAGGTGATGCTATCAAAATTACAAGGCCTTTTTTAGTGGACATAGAAAATCATTATATGAATGAGGCAGTCTTGGGCTGCATTGTCTCATGGCTCCTTGTCTTAAGCAAGACAAACAAAACAATACCAATCACAAACTTTCTATGGAATCAAAAGATTTAAATCAACCAAATGGTTGCTATCATAATGAATAGCACAGGAGTACTCATACTATGTTACTTAAAATCTGTTACAAAGTTTCACAAATCAAAACAAAGTGGTGTTGCATTAAAAAAGGCATAGTGATGGAGAAAATCCAACAGGATTGTGAGGCAAATGTAAACCTTATATACCTATTAGTTAATTTTTTGACAGTTCCTAACACATACAATGGAGTAAGGACTATCACATTAACAAGTTCATCTAGGAAAATTAAATGTCTACAGGAGAAGAATGAAATAAGACTATCATTCCACATCATACACAAAATAAACACAAATGGATATAAAAACTGAAATATAAACCCTGGAACTTTAAAGGTACTGGGAAAAAAACACAATAAGATTCCCCTTCAACACTGATCTAAGCAAATGTTTCTGGGTGTGATGCCCCAAACAAAAATAACAAAGGGAAAAATAGATATGATATGTGGGATAAACAGAAACTAAGCTTCTACAAGCAAAGAAGACAGAATGGAATTAAGAGATGACTTACAGATTTAAAAAAGACCATCTACAAACCATTCTAGTGATAAGGGGCTCATAACTCACGAGTAAATGAATTCAACAATCAACAAAATGAGTGAAGGACCTCTGGAGGAACTTTTCAAAAGCAGACAGACAAACAGTCAATAGATATAAGACAAATTCACATCACCAGTCACAAGGAAAGAAAATGCATATTAAATGTACATGATAGCACATCACTCCTGTGAGGATGACTCGTATCAAGAAGACAGACAAAAAATGAGTTAGTGAGGAGGTGAGGAAAATGAGTTTGTGTGCACTGTTTGTGGGAATATAAATTAGTACACTCACTACGCACAACAATGTGGCTGTTCCACAGAAAAGTAAAAATAGAGTTATTATATGATCTAGAAAGTTTTCTACTGGGGATACATTCTAAAGAAACTTAAATTGACGTGATAAAGAGATATTGCCCATGCTAACTGCAACACTTTTCATGAATGCTTAGATCTGGAAGTGAACTAAGTGTCTATTATCATATCAATGATGACGAAAGTGTAGTGTATATACAGCATAAATTATTTAGCCTTAAAATGGGTAAAGTATGGCCATCTAAAATAATGTGGCTGAATACAGAGTAACCTGGAGAACATTATACTAAGTGAATTAAGACTAATATACAAGGACGACCACTGTCTAATTGGTTTATATGTAGAATCTGAAAATTTAGGATTACAGATTGATGTTTACCAGAAACTGGCGGTGGGAGGTCATCAGGAAGAGGGAGAATTCTGATCAAAGTGCATGAAGCTTCTCCTAGGCAGAAGCAAGGAACACCAGGAAGTGGTTCCACCTCCCATACATATTGGAGACTACAATAAACAATGATGTATTTCACATTCCAAAATTGTGATAGAGTAATGTGAATTTCAAAAGGAGGAGATTTAAATACTCTCACTACAAAAATGCAAGAATGTAAGGTCTTGTTAACTACTGTGTCTTATTCATTTCATAATACAAACATATGTTAGGACATCATACCTTATAAATATTTGCAATCATGATTTGCCAACTCAAAATAAAAATTAAAAAGTGCCAAGATAGACTTCAGTGGAGTTTCAGATCTCTGTTTACCTACAGGTACTGACAGGGAAATAACATGGTAGTTCATAATCAGAAGACTATATTTATAAAAGATCTGGCAAACAAATTACATCCAAAACAAATAGTTTCAGCAAATCAATAATAAAAGTGAGGCTTACACTACTTTCCCAGATGAGGTTTAAGAACTTTGTTTATTCTTGCCTATAAAAATAAAGAGATAAGAAAAGGGAAAGCATAGAATTCCTAAGAACAATGTTTATAAGACACTGCACATCAGTTAAAAGAGGAGGGCATATTTAGGTTAAACCTAGTGATTGTCTCTTCATGCTTTTTGAGTGACAGTAAAGGCTGTACCAAAGGAGGAAAAATGCCCACAGATGAGTGTGTCTCTCATCTAACAGCAAAGAAGTATCTTTCAAGTGACAGAGACTATTACTAAAAACCACTATGGAGCAAAATTTAGAGAACAAATAATTATGCCGTGCTCAGCCCTAACTTAACCATCTTCAACACAACTCCCACACACAAGCTTCAGGAAATGTGGTGGGAAAGGGAGTGTAAAATTTGCAAACTACAAAGGAACAGAATGTCTTCTGTGAGATTATGTCTCTTAGAAATGTCAAGGAAGCTTCAACAACATGGATGCCTAAACAAGACTTGAACGAGAGAGAGAGAGAGAGAGAGAGAGAGAGAGAGAGAGAGAGAGAGAGAGAGAGACTAAGGGATACATGGAAATAGTTGGAGAGATGAAAGGAAAAAGTGATATAATTATATTTAATTCCAGTAAAAGAAAAAAAGAAATTCAGAAAGGCCAGCAAAGTTCTTGGGCTGAAAAAATGTATCAGAGTGGTTGGGAAACTGAGGTCACTAAAGTTTGCAGGACATGGGACTGGACAGCAGAGATATACATAAAGATAGAACTTAGAAAATCCACAGAGATTTTGCCCTTAAATATTCAGCTGAGGGATGATCTACTCAGATGTGTGGGGCCTGGGAAAGCCCAGTCAAAGGGTTGAGAGATAAGAGCATCTCGCCCACACAGGAGGCTGGAATGGGAGCAGTTCCCACCAGTGAGACTAGAAAGCATCATGATTTGCAAAGTACCAGAGTAAAGGCATGTGAATGGTCTGGTCTCAGTATTAAAAATCATGCAACCCTTGAGAAATGCATTGGTTTCACCCAAGAAAACCAAAAAGGAAGAGTCTGGAGGATAAAACTGAACTGTGTTCCAAAAGAAAGTGGAAGAATATTTACTGAACATAAATCTATCTTATATTGGCAAAAGGCGAGATTCACAATGACTGACTTCAAATATTAAAAAAAAAAATCACAAGACATGGACATTTGAAAGAGATGATGTGTGATTGGAGCTAGCCCAGAGATGACACAGATGCAAGGTTATTGAGCAAAGACATAAAAACTGTTCTCAATGAGATCCTTGTATCCAAAAATGAAGGGGAAAGATGAAAGACATTTAAAAGTCCAAATTAATTTTCTTGGAAAGAAAACATTATATGAAACACAAAGTGTACTGTATGCAATTAACATTGAAGGGTTAAAAGAACCCAGTAAATTCCAAGGCACAAAATGTGAATAATTTAGTATGAAACAAACGTAAAAGAGAAGAAAATTAACAAAAAATAAAAACAGTGGTAGGGCAATTTGAAGCAACTTAATTTATGAATCATCAGAGGAGAGAGATGAAAAGTAGGAAAACAGAGAACTATTTGTTTTGGAAATTACTACCAAATGTACTCTAAATTTGACACATCTATAAACCTACAGCTCCAGGGAGGTCAATGATATCCAAATACATAAAACTTGAAGAAAACTACTAGAGGGAGCATCTTAGCCAAATTTCCTGAACAGTATTAATGGGAAAAACTTTGAAAGCATTCACAAGAAGAATGCAGTGTGTGTAGAACACACTGGAAAGAGATAAAGCTAAGAGGCCCACAAAAGACATAATGAAATTTTAAAATTTGAATTTTTATTTGAGAATTGTATATACAAATGCTATATTTACATTATTTTCACACTCTGCTTCCCCCTGTAACTCCTTCTGTTCCTCCCTACTTTCTCTCAAATTCATGGCCTTTTCTTAATTATTATTGTTTTACACACACACACACACACACACACACACACACACACACACACACACAGAGAGAGAGAGAGAGAGAGAGAGAGAGAGAGAAGCTGTAGTGTGGCCCATTGAGTCAGGCAGTTTAACCTTTAGTCCAATCAATCTTTACTTGTAAGTTTTCATTGCTGTGAGTCACTGGTCTGGTTCAAGGCCTTTGGCTTCTGCTATGCCTCCAATACTGGGCCCCCACTAGAGCTTCTCTTGGATGCCTATCTTTGTCCCAAGTCATGTAGCTTCTGCTTTCCTTCCCTTCACATGCTCCAACAGTTCTTAGATGGGGTGGGTGCTGGGGTGAGCCAACTCATGGCCCTAGTTCTGGGCATGGGTGGTAGCTGGGTCAGTCAGCCCACCAGATATCCCTCATTGTTACTACCCAGGCAAGCTATCTAGCATTGCCTCAGCTAGCTTGACCAATGCAGCCTATAACAAGGGGTGGGGCCAGTTCTTCTGTTCTCAGACCCTCAGATCCCAGTCACCTACAGTAACAACACCAGGGCCAGTCCTTCTGTTTTGCCCAGGTGAGGTGCAGGGCCGTCTCTCCTGATTGTTGTAGGGAATATACAAGTTGGGGGTCAGCTCTCCTGCTCTGTCTTTATTGCGATAGTCTTACTGCTTGTTCTGTATCACCTGCTTATATGAAAACAAAAAAGCCAGAATCAATCACCACTGTGTGTTCATTTCAGACTAGAGCAGTGGCTTTCAATTGGGGTGGATTTTTAGATCCTGTAGGACATTATGTGGGTCTGTAGTGATTTTGATTGCCATAGATGAACAAGGGTTGCATATGGTAGGTATAGGCCTGGATGCTACTAAATGTTCTATAAGATACAGGACAGATTCCCAGAGAATGATCCTATCCCCAAAGCCAGTAATGTCAACACCGAGGAACTCTGGTCTAGATTTGTGATTTTCCTTTCATAAATTACTCTGGTAAAAACCACTTGCCTTCCCTTTTGGGGATCTTTTGCCCATTGACTCCTTTCACTACTTCATCTTCATGTTCTCAGCAGGGACCACTAAGAAAATAACCCCCAGGACTTAGACCTACTTTGTTGTACCACTATAAATAGATATTCACTATCTCTCTAAAATTTGGACACAGAGTTAGCTTCAGGGTTAATTTTTAGTTCTTGAGGGTGGGAAATTTCTAGTTTTGGAAATATTACTTTTAATTATTAAACAGTACCACCATGTTATTTGTAAAATATCTTTACAATGTTTGAAATGGTAGGTAACTTTTATGGGGTAAGCCCATCAATTCTACTTTGTAGGTTATCTGTATTTTTATTTCTGTGAAGGCCATTTTGGACAACAAAAAAAAACATACCTGGTATGAGGAAGCTGGTTACATCAGTAATTCTAACACTCTTCCCAGAACAAGATTGGGTTTGGACAAGGATCTTTTTCTTCTTGTCACATAGGGACTTACTACTGTAATGGATAGTGGTGATACTGGTGGTGGTAACTATTGAGTTTCTCTGATGTGCCAGACTCTCAGTTGAAAGAATGGTTACTGTCCTAAGGGAATTGAGGTTGAAGAAGATGAACAACTTGGTGGGTTGCACAGTGGTCAGTGGTGAAATCACAGATTAGCCCACATTTGCCTGGCTCAATCTCTGGATGAGAATTCAGATGATGAAGTTCAAGTTCTCTGAAAAAGTATTTAAAAGAGGTAAAATTACTACTACTACTACTACTAAATAATAATAGTAATAATGATAAATGCTTAAGCAAGTTATTATATATCCACAGTATGTGCTAATATGTATCTATAATATATATGTTTTGATGTAATCATATGAATACATGACAGAGATTGCTAACTCCAGAAATGTAGGAATGTATTTATTAATAAGTAGAAAAGCAAAAAAAAAAATAGAAAAAAATTTGATGCATGATTTCACTTTTTAAAAATAGCTACATTCACTATACATGCTAAGGTATATGTCTGAAAAGGCATGTATAGTATTTACATGAACATAGAGATTATGCCCGAATGATAAGATTCTGATTGGTCTGTATCAATCTTTGACAAATAATCCCCATAATTCAGGTAAGACAGCTTAAATGAACCAGCTTTTGGGACTGTGGTACATAGATCCTGAGTCCCATCTGGGTATGAATGACTCAGCTTAAACCAATCAGACTAAGAAGAGGATTTGTAAAGGGCCCCTGGGAAACAAATCTTCTTGCCTTTCCTCTCTTCTAGTCCCTTCCCTTCTACTGGAAGATGAGGTTTTTAATGTGAACTTTGAAATTCCTACAGGCATTTCACATGGAGTTGACTCACTTTTAGATGAAGCTCAGCTCACTGGAGAAAAGAACAGGAGCAGTGAACACACAGAATCACACACAGATGCACATAGACCTCTCAGTCAAACCAACTACACAAAAAGGGTGTAGAAAAAAGGAAACACCTGTGCCTCACTGATGGTAACACACAGTTGAACAACCACAGTAGAGAAGAATATGTTAGTTACAAAAGAATCTTAGAAATAGTGATCTCATTTTGTGGCATGCATTCAGAGGAGATAGTATCTAAAAGATTCTTTCACATCTACATTCATTGCAGCATTATTTATAAAAGCACAGGAAAACAGCAAAATAATGAAATAAGAAATATATACAGGGATATTAGCTGCTTTACAAAAGGAAGGAAATCCTACCACGTGTAATAACATGGATGATCCTGGAGGGCACTGAGCTGAATGAAATAACCTGGAAAAAACAAGCACTGTCTCCTTGCTCTTACATATGGAATCTAAATATGTCTAATTATTAAGAAGAGATAATGACGGCTAACTTGGAAGAAGACTAAGAGAAGTGTAAAGATGTTGGTCAAAGGAGTCAAGATTTCCAGTTATAGGATCAATAACTTTTGTGTATCTAATATATAGATGATAGTTAAAATTCTGTACTGTTTACTTGAAACTAGTGGGGCTAAATTTTGTATATCCTTATTATATCTATACACAGTGATACACAGAGACACAGACACATATATACATACACACACACATACATACATACATTCACACACATCCACATCGTAGTGGTCACCATGAACAGTGACTGACTCACTGAATAATTTAGTTGTGTGAACTACTACAGAGAGTGTATGTGTAGCTAGTCATCTCTGAGTAGAGCAAAAACTGTAAACTTATCTCCCTTCCAGACTTTTAAATTATTTGAAGAAAATTAAATTTCCTCTCTATCTTGGCAGTTTGAATTGGGTTTTCTCTCTTTCAGAACAAAAGGAGTCTTGACCATTACCATAGAAAACATAGACTAAGCAATTAAACCACAGTTAAAATTTGAGAAAGTGAACTACCCTGCATTCCTGTCATTTCCCTAATTTCTAGAATGCCGTCCCGAAGAATAATAACAAAATCATAACCTTAGCATTCAGTAAGATTAAAATAACACTGCTGTATTATTTTAGACAGAAAGCCTTTTCCCAAAACACTTTTTAAATCTTTTTTTTTCTTACTTACCTTCTTTATCACTTCAAATATTTAGGAAATCGTCAGATTATAAAAGAGTCAGAAGTGGTATTATTTCTCAGGCATTGGATGCCTATGAAAGTGTTTTAAGTCTATCTACCTTTTCAAAATTATAACAATCCTCTGAAGTATTCATTAAAACCTCTGTTTTGAAAATATCACAACTGTGGCTCAAATAAAGGCTACAGGTTTCTCAGGATGGAAGCCTGAATTTGAGTTGTTCTTCCTTGTTTTGTAGCCAAGCTATTCTGTGTTAACCTAGCTTGTGTTTGTCTGTTAGAGGGGGAATCCAAAGGTCCAGTAGTCCCCCATAAAGTAATTTTATTCCTTCAGTGTTAATATATTATCTGCAATCTGATTGGAAGAAAGGACTTCCAATGGGTCAGCTTGTGAAGCTATTGAGAGATGATTTTTTAATAACTATCATTTACACCTCTTTAATATGTTACTGTTAATTTATTTAAAGTAGTTGATTGTTTTTACAGATAATATAGCTGGTGTTATTGCAAAAATTAACATGCATGAAACAATGGTCTAATTCCTTCTCTGACACTCAGTAGCTGACTATTTTAGCCACCCAGAGATCAGAGGTGACATGGATAAATTGTAAAAATGAAAATAATGATACCTCATTTTCAAAGATTTTAAAGGGTCACTTTAAAATGCTTAGCACAAGGTCTTGGCCTGTGGACAATTCTCAATGGGCAGCAGAAATTAAAAAAGTATGTTTTTACTGCAGGAAAGGTTTTAAATCAGACACATTGATTTGCCTACATTCTGCAGCCCTGGTTGTTACTGCATGAGGTCATTTGAGATTGCACGGGGTACAACATTCCATGGAAACTTCCAGTTGTCCTAATAACTGCATAGTCTTCCACCTCAAAATATGAAAGCACTTGGAATGGATGGAAAGTTCCTCTGAAATTGTGTGTCTTTTTCATTTATGACTCCATTTGTTTCAAACAAAGTGCCAACTGTGTGACTGGAATGTTGTTCCTCTCCCCTGTCTACCTGAAGCATGCTTGCATTTAGAAGCTTGTTGAGATCACTTCATGTATAATTCATGTCTCTGATCTCAAAGGATCTAAAATACCTCTTTAATTATGCTTTTCACAGACCATTGTCTAACCATATCATTTGTTCATCTAGTCATTTCAATGTCCAAGTTGGATACTAAATTATGCTGGGTGCTCTGAAGTAAAATAAAAAATGAGCAAGTTATGACACCTATACTCAGGGAATATTACTTCTGCATACTTACTTGGGACATCCTCAGCCATTTTGCAATAAAAAGAATATGATGGGCTGAGCCTAGAAAACCTGAGAGATTGTAGCTGAGGCCATCACTTCTGAAATCTACAATTTTCCTAACCTGGGTTTGCTTTTAGCTATTTGGGCTGTCATATGCAAAACAGTGTGTGTGTGTGTGTGTGTGTGTGTGTGTGTGTGTGTGTGTGTGTCAGTGTGTTCATGTGTGTGTGTGTGTGTGTTTCTATGTGGCGGCCAGAGGTTGATAGGATGTCTTCCTTTTTTTCCTCCTGTCTAAATTTTTTGAGACAGAATCTCTCACCAAACCTGAAACTCACTGATTCAACTAGACTGGCCATTCAGCAAACTCTGGGGACCCATGTGTCACCATGTTTTCCCCCCACCCCAGCACTGAGGCTACACATGTGTGCCATAGTTTCAGTTTTTATACAGATTCTGAGTATCTGACCTCAGGTCTCCATACTTGTCCAGTGAGCACATTATGCATGGCACCACAGAACAAAGTGTTTTAATTGAGTTTCCTTGTATGAGAATCTAAGTTCTTCAAAAACAAAGAGTGTTTCATGATTTCCTAAATTGATTGACCCTGTCTAGAAACTAAGGTTTAGGTTAGTAATTTGAATCCAGATGAGTTTTTGTGTCATAAGTCACGAAACTTCTTTGTATTTAAAAATAATGGTGTATGCTGTGTTTTAGAGTCATGTATCTTTTTTATACCTAACAAAAGTTATTAACTATGTTGCCAAATGAGTGGAAATTCTCGCTCTCTCACTCTGTTCTCTCTCTCTCTCTCTCTCTCTCTCTCTCTCTCTCTCTCTCTCTCTGTTTCTCTGTCTATTGTTCTTATTCTGCTGTATAGAAATCAACTTTCCCTCAAATTTGGAATAATCATGATTTGAAATGTTATTTATTCATAAATTCTGATAATGGTAATTGTAATAAAATGAGCATTAGAGCAATGAGTATTTGTGTGGTGTATTTCAATTTTCAAAGTTTTTTTCCTCCAACTTATTCACTAGTAACAAGCCTGTGAGGAGAAAACAGCAGACACTTGCTGATTTATGACTGTCCAGTGTCCATTAATTTAAGAGACCTGAGTAGCCCCTGCTTTGTACATTCTTGGGAACACTACAAATCAATGCCCATCATGTTTTTCATGGAGAGCTAGAGGTCCCTAAGGCAGCACATTCCCTTCCCTGAAAACTCTTCTTTCACTGCCTTAGAGAAGCTAAGGGATGTCTTTTCTGATCCTGGATGTGCAGAGTTCTGTATGCCTCTTCAACCTCTCTATGCATCTCTTTCTTTAGCTTGAGGATTTCTATGCTTTTTGCCAAATATTTTCTGTGCATTTGACCTGTTTCTTCTCCTTCCTCTATGCCTCTTATTTGTAGGTTAGTCTTTTCATGGGGTCTCTGATATCCTGGATGGTTTGTGCATGGTTTTTTGTTTTGAGGGTTTTTTTTTTTAATTTAACACTTTCTTTGACTGAGCTATCCACTTCTTGTACCTTGCTTTAAGAAATGAATTTCTCTCTTCCATATCTTTTAATCTGTTGCTGAGACTCATATCTGAGGTTTTCGTCTGAGATCTTGATTTTTTTCATTCCAGTTCTATTTTACTTTGAGTTTTCTTTAGTGATTTTATTTCTTTGTTAAATTTTACAAATTCATGTCTTGAATTATTTTCATCCTTTTATTTAATTGTTTGTGTTTTCACAGTCTTCATTAAGGCATTTATTCATATCCTATTGATATGTATCCTTGAACACATTCATATTTTCTGTTCTGAAGTCCTTGTCTTATATTTTAGCGAAATTTCTTTTCCCATAGACTATAAGAGGGTTACTGGCTTATTGTCTTTGTTGTTCATGGTTTTTTTGTTTGTGTGTGTGTGTGTGTGTGTGTGTGTGTGTGTGTGTGTGTGTGTGTGTGCTGGGACATAGGCATCTAAAGTTATGACATTTGAAGTGTTTCTTGGTCTAATATCTGATCTTCTTTTGTTTGGTGATGATCCATTCTTTGGGTGCTGTTTCCCCCTCTGGGTCCTGTACCACTGTGGTGGCTGTGGAGTGGTTCTGTGGGTCAGCAGGAGCCACAAAGGCATGGAGATGAAGAAAGAATGAAAGGAGTGACAAGAAAAGACGAGCGGGACCCTGCATCCACACCAAGAGGCTGACTTCCTAAAGGATGGAGGTGTGGGACAACTGTATAATGGAACCTTATTCTGCTGTTAAGAAAAATGAAATTATGAAATTTGCCATTAAGTGGATGGAGCTAAAGACAATCATCCTGAGTGAGGAAACCTAGATTTCACAATTTGTCTTATGTGTGAATGCTAGCTTTCAGGCTTTTTAATATGTGTTTTTCAATCCAAATAGCCACAGAGGTTGTGTATCTTGTAAGGGACCAGGTGGGAAGACAGGATTTATTAAGAAAGGCAAAATAGAATACAGTGTTATAATAAGATAAAGTAGAAACTAGAATAAGAGGCTTAAATGGGAAGGTGGATGGGAGAGCAAGGTAAAGGAAGAAATATAAAGAGGGACAATTAACACTAATGGCCATTTGAAAAACCATATAGAAACCTACTACTATCAAAGCTTCCTAAAATATATACATATATGAAAGGAGTTTACGTAGAATCCAAATAGACATCCTATACCACCAAGTAAAACCTTCAGTGTTTTGTGGATTGTTAGCCAAAAGTGTCCCACAGAATTCCACAAACATCTCTACAACCTGATGGTAAGGCCCTATTGCTGAAGATACACTTACTTACATCCTTTAACATGGAGGAATCAAGCTGGTGCCCAACTAGAAGATTCACTTCTACTAACCGGCATTCATGGTGCTTTTGAGGTGCTTACCAGAAGAGAAAAGTAATTATCAGTATCACCCAACTACTAACCCTGTGACCCACAACTGTGACCTGCCTGAAAGATACAGAAGTGCAACAGCAGCACAAATATTGTCAGAGTAACAACTAAATTTGGTCAGATTTACAGTCTGCTCCATGAAATGAGACCCATACCCGCTGAAGTTGCCAAGTAACTGAGACTATATAGGTCATGAGCCCTAGGGAAAACCATACTGCTGTTATTCTGCTAAAGGAACAGAGCAATAATATGATTCCAAATGACATATTGCAATGCTCAGAGATCGTTTCATAGTTCAGCCCTCATCAAAGAAGCTTCTTCTTTCAGTGGATGGCGCTTTACAGAGACCCACATTGGACAGTGTGTAGAGAGTGAGAGGCTTTGGAGTGCTCAGTCCTAAATGGGATGTCTTTATTAAACTTCTTTCCTTAAGTCTCAGAGATCTATGTGAAAGATGAAACAGAAGGATTTTAAAAGCCAGAGCTGGTAGATGACTCCAAGGAAACAGTGTCCTCCATACACAAGAAGACTGATACACATGAACTCACAGCAACTGTGACAATACCTGCAGAGATTCAAACCATCACAATCCCAGTACTAGAAGGGGAAGTGGAAACCAAGGCCTACTTATAACCAATAAGATGTTTGCAATCAATATCTTCTAGAAAAGGAAAAGTCCGTTTTCTTGTGGTTGATATATTGTGCACCCCAATAAACTTTTCTGGGGTCAGAGACAGAACAACCATAATATTAAACATAGAGGTTGGCAGTCATAGCACACGCCTTTAATCCTAGCATTCCAGAGGCAGAGATACGTCTGGATCTCTGTGAGTTCAAAGCCACACTGGAAACAGCCCGGCATGGTGACACAAGCCTTTAATCCCAAGAAGTGATAGCAGGAAGCAGAAAGGTATACAAGGCATGAGGACCAGGAACTAGAGGTCTGTTAAGCTCTCAGGCTTTTGAGCAGCAGTTCAGCTGAGATCCATTTGGATGAGGACTCAGAGGCTTCCAGTTTGAGGAAACAGGATCAGCTGAGGTATTGGCAAGGTGAGGTGGCTGTGGCTTGTTCTGCTTCTCTGATCTTCTAACATTCACCCCAATACCTGACTCCAGGTTTGTTTTTATTACTAAGAACTTTTAAGATTCATGGTACAATGGAATGTCACTGGGCATATCAACCATAGTCGAGGGCATGCCCCATGCCCAGGAGTTGGTTAACACAAAACAGAATCCATTTTGGGGAGTGGGGTTTGATTGTTTGTTTTGGTATTTTTGTCTTCTTCTCTTTTTGTTTATTTGTATTGATTTTCATTTTTTGTGAAAAGATATAGAGATAGATAGATAGATAGATAGATAGATAGATCTAGGTAGATAGATAGAATGATAGATAGATAGATAGATAGATAGATAGATAGATAGATAGATAGAGTAAACAAGACAGAATACATGAGGCTTTGTGAGTAGGGAGGTAGGGAAGATCTGGGAGGAGTTGGGGGAAGGGAGAGGATATGATAGAAATATATTATGTGAAAGAAAAAGCCAAAACATTTTCGGTCCACACTCAGTCAGACACCTTCTCCTTGGCACTTGCATTTCAAGTCAAATCAACTGCCCAACAGCAATGATGAATGATTAGAGCCTTTCATTCTAGGTACGGTGCTCTGAGAAAATGGTAGAACAGCAGCTATTGCCTGGATCCTGTTTATTTCTATCGTTCTTCTAGGTTATTCCTCATTTAAAAATATTGCTTGATTTTCCTGGCCTTGCAAGCTTCATATTGTCATATATATTTCCAGGTTTTAGGGGTGGAGAAAGGTATTATAGGAGATCACTTTTATAGCTTTTTAAAATAAAGAGTTGTTGACAGTTTTTTTTTTAAATCTACTTTTATGATTCATTGAATATAACTCAGAATATTGTATCTACATCTATAAAGAAGTTTTTCATGTAATCTTTAAGGCCAGGTGAGAAGGTTAATAATGTCAACTTGACAGGATCTGAATCACCTAGGAGACAAACTTCTGGGCATATCTGTGAGGGAATTTCTAGATTAGGTTAATTGAGGTGGGGAGACCTAGACCTGCAAGTGGGCAGCATGTTTCCTCGGGGATGGGGTCTGGAACTGTAATAAGAGGGTGGGATGGGAATGAGCAAACTGAGCATCAGCATCATAGCTCTGCTTCCTGACTGGACACTATGTGAACAGCTGCTCCAGTCTCTTGACTCCCTGCCTTCCCTGCCATGATGGGCCTTTTCTATGGAGCAATGAGGTGAAATAAACAGTTCCTACCTCCCTAAACTGCTTTTGTTATAACTATGAGACAAGGAGCACATGGTGACAACTTTTCTCCAACTAAGTCCTTTTTTGATGAACAATGCCTTGACCGTGAAACAGAATATTATGGTTACCCAATACTAGTATTAATTTTATAAAGCAAGGGACTTCAATACTCAGTGGTTCCTGGTAGTGGCTGCCACAAATCCTCAACTACACTGAGCCATGGTAAATTGTTGAACAGTAAATTTAAAGTGCTGTTTCTTTTCTAAATGAATCACCACCCTGCCATGATTTTCATCTTCTTATTCCAATGGCCAGCTCAGATAATGGCATCAAAAATATTCTCAATGAAGCTGTATACATTTTTGGTGAAACAAATGAATATTTTCAACTCTTTAAGACTAAAAATCTTGAGTTATTCAGGGTTATCTGATTTTATAGGTGATGTTTAGCAACTTCAAACATTTCATAACAGGAAATATCTGAACTTATATAGGAAGGGAAAGCTCAAGTTATTGGAAAGTTAGTTAATGAGTGTTATATAATCACATATATATGTACATAATCACATACATATGTACATATATATGTTAATATATACATGTGTATAATTTTTATGTATATATACATATATAATTGTTTAATTTATATAAGAAGACCCATAGTTTTCACTTCAATTCATATTTTTGTAGATAGTTTTGTCCATGTTAAAAATGGAATTTTAGATAGTTTAAATTTATTCAACATCATAGCATTAGTAAAATATTTTTAAAATTTATATGTCATTTAATTTTCTTAACAAAATGACAAAATGAAATCACTTTCATTACCTATAAGAACTCTGTTCCAGAATTCTTCCTTTCAAGGTCCTTTTAGTTTTCATCAGAACTCCCAACACTCTATATTCTTCCTCTTTAAAAAAAAAAGTGTTTCTATTCTCAATTTCAACTCCCCTCACATGCATACACCTTTGATTTTTTAGGCCTTACCTTAGATTTCCTCAACTCTAGGAATCCTTCCCTTTGTTAACCCTATAGTGTGCCACCTCTCAGCAAAGCACAACTTATCTGTGGAGGTATATTAACTTTTTTGTTCTCTAAACTTGCAGGGATGAGCCTAGGAGGAACTGTCTCATCCACTATTTCCTGTACCTGTAGGTACATAGTGACCACTTAGAAATACCTGTTAGATGGCAACAGGAGGGGGTAAAGCAGCTGAGTTAGGATTCAGAGCCACTTTGGGCAACCCAGGAGCTAGTGCTGCTAACCTTATGCTATGAAGTATGAAGTGTGATTTTGAGTCTTGTAGTGAGAGAAAGAAGGTGCCACAAGGCATAGAATCCAAGATGGGATCTATTTTCTCAGAGAACTCATCTGTGTATGCCTGGTTCCTACAGAGCAAGAGTCTCCTCTAAGTCACAACACAAATTTGTTCCAACAGTATCTCTCCCAGTGGCGCACATGACTGAAAAGGACTTCTTTAACTTTTACCTTAATGCTTTTCCCTCTTTTATTCTGCCTAAAGCAACATTTCCATTCTTGAACCACCACATCTCTAATGGGCATTGGTGTGGCTCTTCATCCTCATGGTATGTGTCACTATAGAAGGCCGGCTGCTTCATCACTTGAAATGTAGATATGAACTTCATGGGCATGTCCAGGGTTAGCTTGTGAGAACAGATCACTTAACTTGTGGACTGAGGAATTTTCCCTCTTTAGCTCTTAAGACACTGTGAACTGGGGGTCGATTTGATGTTGGGTGTACATGTTTGCAATAAATAAAAGCTACTTCCCACTCTTATTGTTTCATTCCAGCATAGCCCTGGTCAGGCATGTCAGAGGCCATTTTATTGTGGCTGCAGAGCTGGGACCATGGCTGCCTGAATCATGTGATATACATTCTCTGTTCTGCTTTTATAGGGCAGCTGTTTCTTGGAGGATCAAGCTCAGGTATCCTGAGTGTGAATTATGAGTCCTAATCAACTTGGTCATGCTTTGTGGCCTGGGGACAGCCAGAGTGTTTCCCATTTATGATTTGAGAGTGTACTTTGTGCAGTCTGTGGAGCAATTAGCCAGTCTTTGAAATGGATACCCTGTAAATACATGTAGTCCTTGGAGAGCTGTCACAATGTCTTATCATGGGATTGGGGACTATAACGGGGGCCCATGGACAACTGCCTTAGTTTTGGCTAGCAGATATGCAAGCCAGGGGAAAACTGAGGCTAGAGAGAGGAGAGAAAACTTTCAGCCAGATGAGAACCTGAAGATATTCATTGCTGCTCCTTAAGTCATTAATATGTGGAAGACCCCATACCATGAACACTTAAAGTTAGAAGGGCATGCTAAATGTTAGTTTCCTAAAATTCAATGGTGTCTCTAAATGTATCAATTCTGTGTGAAAGAGACGATGTCCTGCAAAGCTTGATGAAACCAGATATCACTAACCTTTTAGGTCTGAAGGAAAACTCACACCAAGGTAAAGTAAGCATTTTAATTTTTTGTATATTTTTCCTCTTTTTCCTTAAAAAGTATACCAAAATGATAGTCACTTAGTTCAAGGTTGACCAGTATAGCTACATTTTTATCATTTGACAATTTCATACATGTATATATGTATGTTTTGATGAAACCCATCTCCTATTTCATCTCCTCAAACTCCTCTTTCCTATTCTACCATGTTTCTTCCCTCCCAACGTCATATGCTCTAATTTTTTCAACTCACTAAGTCTACTTAGGACTAAGTGTTGTCTATGTGTGCATGAATGTAGCATGGGTTTACTGTAGCATAAGTAGCCTCTAAGGGACTACAACCCTGAAGAAAACCAACTTTCCAACCTACCAGAAGCCATTACTTGCCAATACTTCCTCAGCTAGGGGTCATCTCCCCTCTTTAGCTGGCTTGATGTTTTGTAGGACTTCTGTATGCAGTTACAGCTGCTGTCATCATCATGTCTAGAAAATGTTGTTCCATTGCAGATGTCTACTAATTATGGCTCTTACAATCTTCCTCTCTCCTCTTCCATGATGATCTCTGAGTCTTGGGGGGAAGGGAATGTAATATAGATGCCTCATTTAGATTTGATCACTCTACAGCCTCTTATTCTATGTATATTGACTACTGTTAATATCTGTCTTAATTACTATCTATTGGAAAAAGAAGCTTCTCTGATGAGGGTTGAGAGATGCATTAGTCTATTGCTATAAAGAGAACAGATTAGGGGGCAGTTTATAACCAAGATCACTTAACAAAATAATAGTATTAGGTTCCTCCCTTGGGCCTGTGATTTATCCAGCTGTGGGATTTTTGTCCCAGTTGATGATAACTAAACACAAGTTCCATCTTGTAGACCTGGTCTTGGGTTCAATCAGTGAGTTACTGGTTACTCCTGTAACACTAGTTCCACTAATTCACCAGTGATCATATTTTCTCAAGTTAGTTATTATTGTAGCTCCAAGTGTTCACAGCTGGCCAAGACTACTGACTGATTGCTTTTCTCCCCAACATCATGCATAGAATTTTTCTAGAACTAAGAAATTCAGCCATAAATTTCATGTTGTTTCAAAATTAAACTCCAAATATCCCTAGAGAGTTGCTCCCCATCTCTTCCCTCTCAAGATCTAGAAAACACCTATTCATTGCTTTCTGATTCTTTAGATTTATATATTCTGGATATTTCATTGAAGTGGAGTCATATAGTATGGGAACTCCTGTGAGGTGAGAGAGATAACTAAGTTGTAGAACGTGCTCTAAGAAGTTCCTGCTGAATTGAGCTGTGCATTCTAAAGGTGCCTCAATATTAGTTTGCCTTAAAATTTTCTTCATGTGGTGGCTGGGGAAAAGGCTTAGTGGTCAAAAGCATTTGCTGCTCTTTTAAAGGACCCAAATTCAGTTCCCAGCTGAGCTCATGACTTCCTATAACTCCAGTTCTAATGCCCTCTTTTAGCCTCCATAGGTACCTGCACACATGAGTGCATGTACACACACACAAAAGATAAAAGAAAATAAATCTTAAATATTTGTGTAAATGCAATGAACTATAGCCTGGCATACCTATATATAAATCTGAGTGTGTAAACAACTGTGGTGGCAAACGGCTAATAACAGATTGTTCATATCATACTCCAAAAGTCAGTTGCTAGCTATAAGCAGCCAGGCTGCCTCTGTTCCTTATTTCCATTTTTTTGTACTTTCACTTTTATACTTTTCTTTTACCAGGCTGTGAATATAATATTCCCATTTCATTATGCGTAATTTCTGAATTCTCTTTGATGGAGACCATAGCCCAACTCTGGAGTTACCAATAGAAACATTTGAATAAGATATTTACTTTGTGTGTATGTGTGTGTGTACATGCTCATGTGAGCATGTGTAGAGATTACAGAAGGATGTTTGGTGTTCTTCTCTTTCACATTCTATCTTATCCCCTAGAGACAAAGTCTGAAACTGAAGCTTGCTGTATTTTAGCTGGGCTGGCTGGTCAGCAAGCCTCAGAAATTCTCCTGTGTCTCCAGCCCACTTAGCACAAGGGTTACAGGCCCAGGTGGCAATGTCCTGATTTTTGTGTGCATGCTGGGAACCCATACTCAAGTCCTTATGCTTGTGTAATAGTTGTTCTTATATACCAAACCATCTCCCCAGAACCAGTAATATTGTTTGTTAACACCTCAAATTGGCTATTATTTAAAATGAGTAGTGAAAATATGAAAACTTAAAAATATTATGAAACTATTACAACAAAAATGTCATAGCACTTGTAGCAAAACACAACTAAACCGATGGAGTGGAATGGAAAGCTCAGAAATCAATGCACACATTAATAGTTGATTGATGTGCCGTGGAAGTACCAAGAACGCACAGGGATGGACCAGCTTTTCTATAGTAAGAAAGTATTAGGAAAGCTGGTTATCAGCAGAAGCATGGAAATTGACTCTTGTCTCATACTATGTGAAAAATTCAAATAAAAATGATTGTATGACATAAGTATAAGGCTTGTGATTGTAAAGCTACTAGGAGAAAACACAGAGGAAAAGCTTCATGACATGGCCTGGCCAGTGGCTTGTTGTACAGGACCTTGAAAACACAGAAAAGAGGAGCTTCCACTTAATGAATTTCCCTATATTTTACATTGTTCCATACACATGTATATGGAACGATTTGCTAGTAGTTTCATATATGTCAATTAATAATAGTTTTTCATCTAAATACTAAGAATTCCTATTGTGTTTCTTTTATTAATCTCTGCAAAACATCAAGAATGTATCTGGCATAATTTCAGATCAGGCTATACTGTTTTGAGTATTGATGTACTCAATCTAAGTAATAGTAATATAAAGAAAAATTAGTGTTTGAGAAGATTACTCTTGTAAGATAATTATTTAATTTCTCTGTATGGCTATTGGCTGAATTGAGTAACAACATGGTTTGGTGTTTGAAAAGAATGTTAAAAAAAAGTATTGCTATTCCAAATAAGAAGGACCAATTATCATCCATTTTTTTAAGTTGTAAACTTTCATAGTGTCTTTGATTTCTTTCTGTATCCAGTTCTAACGTTCAAGCACGTACCAATTCCCCTTTCCATGTTTGCATAGAACCTTTAAAATACTTTTTTCTGTAATACATTGCATTTTTCTTAATTTTAGTTCTCTGTTATTTCTTTTATGGATCACAAAACAACAGTTTCATTATTTTATTCTTGATTTCAATTGTTTTTATAGTGAATTTTCTTTATTCTTGAGAATTCCATACATGCATACAATGAACATGATCATATTCTGTCCCCTCCATTTTCCCCTCTTATGTCTCTCAACTTGTGAATGCTGCTCTTCTCCTCCCACCATTTCAATCCCAGGGCTTGAAATCATGTCATTAGCTTGGCAGCAAGATGTTTACCTGAGCCATTTGAGTACTTGTTTATGCTGTTGTTGTTGGACTGTATAATACTTGAATACAGGAATTGTGGCTCATTCGTTATCAATTACCCAGTATGTCGTTCATCATATCTTTTGTGAGTAAAATGTGGCACTGATTTTTGTTGATGGTTTATGGGATGTTAGACAACCTTAACTAGCCCTGGGAGGCCAGGGATCAAAGATGTAGTACACTAGAATTTTTCTGTGCTTCTTGATCATTTGATTGAAATTGTATACATCTAGGGCTGCAGGCAAAATGCCAGAATACTTTTGTTTGAATGTGCCGTGGGAGTAGTAATAGTTTTGTTCATTATCTCCATTGAGGCTAGTCAGACTGCAACCTCCCCAGTGTCTGGCCTTGAACACACATTTAATTATTTTTCTCTATTGTGAAATCCTGTAAAATGTATGAGTTGGCTAGTCACATTCTGTACTAGATTCCTAACCTCAATTTATGAAATACAAGGACAGAACTGAATGCAACAAACCTAAAAGAAACCCATGCAGTGAAACCAATTTTATTTCCAACTGGCCCAGTGGCTAAATAAGTGTGTGTATCTGTGGTCTTTGAAGCAACCACTGACCAGGAAAGGGTTTTGAAGACCATCTTACTACACAGGCACCTGTTGCTCTTACTCCATATCCTACTAGCTCCAGACATTTATTGGACTTTTTGTAGTTTTTCTCTTCATAGATAATTGACCCTTCTCTCATTTTTTTTATCATCATTGTATACATTTCTCTAGACATACTCCTGTCTTTCTTTCTATATTGATATTGCTTTCAAAAGTTCTATGTGTTGTCTGTAGTGCGGAATCTTGCATAATTAAATGGTTAAATTGATATTGTTATGAGAATCAAAGTTAGTTATCTTTTTTTATTAAGGAATTCTTTATTCATTTTACATATCAACCACAGAGCCCCCTCTCTTCTCTCTTCCTGCCCTTCCAGCCTTCCCTCCCAATCCATATCCTGTTCCCTCATCCAATAAGATAAGGCTTCCTATAGGCAGTCAGCAGAATCTGCTACATTCAGTTGAGTCAGGTCCAAGCCCCTCCTCCTGCATCAAGGCTGTGTAAAGTGTCCCACCATAGGTAGTGGGCTCCAAAAAGCCAGTTCATATACCAGGATGGATCCTGATCCTACTGCCAGGAGCTCCTTAAGCAGATGAAGCTACACAACTATCTCACTTATACAGGGGGCCTAGTATAGTCCCATGAAGACTTCAAAACAGCTGTGGAGCCTTCATGGGACTGGACTAGGCACTCTGCATAAGTCAGTTATCTTTTAAGAATGAAATTGGCTGGACAGTGGAGCCCCATGTGTTTAATTCCAGCACTCAAGAGGCAGAGGCAGGCAGATTTCCATGTAGCCTGGGCTACAGAGCTAGTTCCAGGACATCTTGGGCTGTTACAGAAAGAAACCCTGTTTGAAAAAACAAAATACAAACAAATGAAAAGAATGAAACTGTCTGATGCATCTCTTTTGCCAATAATTAGTGTAGTCTTGGTGTTAGTAATATTATCATATGAATTAATAAATTAACCTTACTACAAAAACATAATTGTGTTATTGATATCACTGTTCCCCTACAAGCGTTTATGTTCTGTACCATATGCAAATCTTGGAACAATAAACATGATTATACTTGGCATTGTTCTGCAATCCTCAAACTCATCTGGAGAATGTGTATTGTCAAAAGCAAATAAATCACAAAATGGTACATTTTGTATCAAATTTTAGTTAAGGCTGATAAAAACAGTTTAGCATTAAATCAATGGTCATTTACCCTAGCAGATGCAGTAAATAGAATTTAGTGTGTCTGGTCCAGAGGTAGGCCTGGATTCTATAGGTGTTGTTGTCATTGGCGATGGGCCCTTCCCTGTCTCAGTTGTGTCTTTTAGTAAACACATTTCTTTGGTGATAAGAGCTCCCATTTTCTTGGAGAAGATAAAGCGGTCTTTCTGCTCAGAGCTCCTTACTGGATGGAAACAGAGCTTTAATCTTCTCGTGGGAATCTGCGAATGTCAATCAGAGAATGTTACATATAGTCAGTTCAGAGGAAGGAGAATATCTTCCCACATCAGTTGCTGACTGTTTCCCAGAGGATGCATCCAGTTATTTTAGTGAGTCATGGAAATCCCTGGAGGCATCATACATTTCTCAGTTTTGTGCTTCCCTCCAGTACTCTGCTCTGTCCAGAGAGAATTAAGGTGGAGAGCAGAAGAGTGATGAGAATTTAAAAGGAGGAGAGTGTTCTGGAACAAAAACATCTGTGGAAAAGGGCCAAGTCATGAAGTCACCAGTGTTATGCAATGATGCAGCTTTGGGTAAATCATCTAGTCACAGTGAGCCTTGATTTCTTTATCAGTATATTCATGGAAATGTATCCCAGTTCTTTTCTTCCCCCTAAAAACTCAGAATGAGGAGGTAAAAAGTTCAACAAAAATATGCACTATTATTTTTGTATTTTGTATTTATTTTAGAAAGTATCGAAGGCAGCTCACACAAATGTGCCAATATAATGGACATTTGACTCTTCCCAGGTATCACTTAGCTGAATTCCTTGGTCTTAACTGAAATGGGTGGTCTTATTGAAGAGTTGCTGAAGGGAGAGTGAATTAGTCCCACTTTCTTCTGCTGCTTTCTTAACTCCAGATGAGAAAGTACAAGGATCCAGGACTTTCTAATAGATTTCTTTGCTTTGCCTATTGCAATGAATTTGCACATTTATGTAACTGAAACAACTTTGTCTGGAGACAGAGGCTCTACCTATAAGTATCTATGTGCCTCACTTTATTCGTGTGTTAGATTGGGTATATTCCACGTCTTCCTATCTTAAGGGAAAACAATGAAGTCACATATCAGCAATTCTTTGAAAAGTGGAAAGCTACATTTCCACAATAATTGTTTCTCATGGTCTTTAGGCTTAAAATAATGCTAGGGAGCTATGAGGCACACAGTAAGTAACTGCTGAATGAATTAAATAATTGAAATCATGAAACTGTTCAATTGGATTTGAATAACAATAGTTGATGCTCAAATAACATAGCTGGTTGAATCTTTCACCATAAAGACTATACAACAGAGTCCATTTAATTGCATCTGTATGGCCTCCAAATGAGAAGAATTACCTAACTGCTTCTGTGTGGCTTCTAAATGGGAAGGATCACGTGACTGTATCCGTATAGCCTTGAACTCATTATACTCTTTCTTCTGGATAATACAAGTCAATGAACTAGAGTTTATCTTTTGTATTTATGTATGCATAGCACGGTTTCTCATCACTGGCACTATTGACATTTTAGTCAGTACATATCTTTTGTATGGGGACTGTTCTGTGCAATGTAGGGTATTTAGAAATGTCTTTGATCTCTACTTAGTTGATGCCAGAAACAATAACCACCACTGAGTTGTAAAGCTAAAAATACAAAATTCATTTTTTGTTGAAAATACTGAGAATACAGGTGGAGATGTAAGAAAAATCCTACTAGAAATCAACCATGACTATATTCAAACTATGTATTTGTTGATTAATTCATTACTGGGACAATGACTTACAGGTCACCTACTAGATACCAAGGTTTATGTCAGATACAAGCTAGTGGATTTCAGCATAAAACAGCTGTCTACAACATGAGGTCATGTACATCTATAATAGAATTAAGAACATACTGCTATGAGAACAGAGATTAAGTGTGTCTTAAGAAGTGGGTGGTTTTGGAAGGATTTTCTGTGGACCACAGGAAGGGTTCCAGAAGTAATCACTTATTTGAATTTTCCCAGCTTTGTACATTTCCTAAACAATCAACCACTTGTTCATCTTACTGCACATTAAAAAAATTCTGAGGATCTGCTTATTTCTCCAGTTCTCTTTTTGGGTGGGATGAGCTTTCTGAGTTTGGAAAGTGATAGAGATACTATTTTAAAAGCACTGAAGTAGGACTGTCACATGCTGTACCAATGATTAAAACACACAGTCTCTGGCCTCCAGAACTTAGAGTCTGAAATAAAACAAAACAAAGCAAAACTTTAATCTTTTGTCTTAACTTCTTATCGTGCTGAGTGAAAACAAATTTTTTTCCCCTCTATGCCTCAGTTTTCTTAGCTGTCGGCAGGCTATGATGATCTCCACATTTCAGTATCTGCCTTTTCATTTCTCCATAGATTTTACATTCCCTATGAGATCACTACTTTCTGAGAAAGTGAAAAATTGCTGCTTCTTTGAGGAAGAAATCAATGCCAAAGCCATCTAGTTTACAGGTCCTGATGGGTGAGAAGTGATACAGCTTCATTGGGGACGACACCTTTGTCCTATTAGAAAGAGTTGGAAAGTAAAGAGTTTAGAGGAAATCAGAAATAAAGACCACTGGGTTTTGAAGATATCTTTGAAGTACTTGGATTTGCTTCTGGAGCATTACATCAGTCTTATGAAATTCCTTTCTTGCACTAGGTTTATGACTAAAAGCATTATGTGACAGAATGTATCAAGACTGTGACTTGTGTGTCGTTTATACCTACCCAGCTTTTCTACCCAGCATGAGACTTGACCCTATCTTTCTTTGAGGACAACTGAATTACAAACTTATGTTCAAGTAACATAGTTTTATCCACCAATGAGACCGAAGAGAGAAATTATACTAACTAATGAATTTATCATACCAACATGGAATTTAGGAAAGTGAAACTTTCTCAAGGGCCCTTATGGCAAAACCCTATTAAAAATGGAATTTAGGAATCATTAAAAATGATCTTAGTGTTAGAAATGAAGGGTGTGTTACTTTAGTGTGAAGGATCAAAAGAGGCTACAGAAAATATGAGACATCAATAATGTTCAATTTCATGGTATAAATACTCGTTACACATATTTATTCAGTTTGTGAAATTCCATTAAAATAAATATAATTTATTTTATATTTATATTTATTTTAATGCATGATTTCTACACCTTTCTATACATATGTTTTTCCTGGGTAAAATGCTATTCACAATTGGTGGATGTATGAGCATAAAGCCACCCTGGGCTACATTCCATTGTGCCAACACAAACCAAATTGAGAAAAATGCCAGAAAACACAAACCTGCAAACAAGCAAAATTGGACATTGTGAATGTCTCAATGTGGCAAGAAAAACTATGACTTCATAAAAATATGAGTATCTTTGAAAACACTTGCTTGAGAAGGGGAAAGTTGGGACATGAAACATGTACAAAGAATATCCACCAGCATGAGCTTAGACTACTGGCCACTTGCTCAAATGAGAAACCTGACATGGGCTCAGCAAGTTGCTAAAGAGAGTTTGTAAGGGCTTGTCTGGAATCCAATCAAAGTTTTTGTTGTTGTGGTTGCTTGCTTTTTCTTTTTTAATGTTATTGTTTGCAATCTTTCAGTTCTATTATCCCAGCAGGAAATACTTTTCAACTCTGACACAGTGATGAATAGGAAAAGCAGGCAAAGGTAAACACACAGATGTCATCAAGAAACAGTTTTAAATATTGGTTTAAAAATCTATCTTTCACCACAAACTCTGTGAGGACGTCATCTGTATGCTAGTTACTCTTCAACCACTAATGGTTCTTTACCTCCAAGAATGACTAAATGAATAAATGAGTGGACGAGTTGAGGAAGGAGACTGAATGAATGAATTGAGGAAGAAGACAGACTTAATTGTGTTATTGCATTTATTCCATCAGCCCAATACATTTCTTTTTAGTTTTGATTTTCCATAAGCCAACAAACACATAGAAAAAAATCATATACACACATACAAAAATCACATCTATTTGCTAATGTACCATAATATATGTGTGCATGTATACACATTCCTCCCACAGACAACTTGCTTGGCCTGCAACTTTAGGGACCTCTATGTCCCTAATTATAGCTTATGTTACAGGCTACACAGAAGCGCTGCTGATCCCAGCTCTGGCATGGCTCCTGTTTAAACAGACTTCCCAGAAATCTTAGGCAGCTTGCCATGGTAAGGAAACAATTTACGTCAGATTTTGAGCAAGGGAATCCGTCAGGGTTGGGGAGGAAGGCGGAGGCGAGCTGTTAAAGGTAGTAAGAGGGAGGCTTTTCATGGGCCCTACAGCTGATCATTATTTCCAGAAGAAGGACAAAGTGGCTATTCTTTTCTGCTTTGGCTTGCCATTGCCTTGACTGCTTGGTTTTGAATCCAATGGCTGCCTGAAGATTCCTTTGGGGATCAAATGAGTCTGGAGAGGATGCTGATGACCGGTTTTGCTAGCTCTCTTGATGGCCGCCCATAGTTAAAAGATTTCTTTGTATTAATTATGGATGGTCTTTTATATTTTCTGTAGTTCAAAGACAGGGAATGAAATGACCCCAGAAAAGATTTATTCAGAGTTCTTTCTATTTGAGGTATTATCTATATATCAAAACACCATTCTCCAGTCAATAAATGTTTATTTAATGTGACAAATATTGTTACCATTGCTGTAAATGTTCAAGTACCCTTCATTTTCCAATTAGTAGGAGTCTTGTGGGGTTTTTGTTTTGAAGCAGACAATGAATTCTCTCTTTTATTTTAGCTGAAAAAATTTTTTTTGATAATGTATTCTGATCACTTTTCTCCTCCATCAATGTCTCCTAGATCTTCCACACTCATCCAACCCCACACCCTCTCTTTCTTTCTATCTTATAAAAAGGGCCAAGCTGCAGTGCAGGGCTGTGTCTAGGTCCATGGCCGTATTGCAGCAAGGGTCTGTGTCATCCGTGGCTCCTGTTACCATCAAAGGTCGTGCTGATGCCAAGGGTCTGGTAGCCACCTGGGACCATGTTGGTGTCCTAGAGCCACACTGCAACTGGGGCCATACTGATCTGAGTGGTTTGTGTCACCACCTAGGGCCATGGTGACATCTGGTCCCTGGCTGCTAATGAGGCCATGTCTGGGTCCATGGTCCTACTGCAGCCAGGGTCTGTGTTAAGGTCTATGGCCCACATTGCCAGCAAAGGCCATGCAGATGTCCAGGGTCTAGGCCACAACCTGTGGCCATGTTGGCAGCCAAGGGCCATGCCAACCTGAGTGGCCTGCTCTGCTACCTGGGGTGTCATCCAGACAGGGCTGCTGCAAGGAACTCTAATAGATGTCTAGGTCTATGATCCTACAGCATCCATGGCCTGAGTTGATCTCCGTTTCTCCCGTTGCCATCTAGAGCTGTGCAGATACCTAGGGACTGGCCAGCCACCTGAGACCATGTTGGTGTACAAGGGTCATCCTGCCACCAGGGCCATACTGATCTAAGTGGCCTGTGTTGGCACCTGGGATCATGGTGATGACCAGGCCCCAGTTGCTGCTTAAGGCCTTGTCTGGGTCCATAACCCTGAAGCAGCCATGGTCTGAGTTGATGTCCCTGGTTCCTGTTAGCACTGAAGGTTATATGACTCTAGATACCACTAGGATGAATGAAGATGTGTTGGCGAGGTGGGAAAGGCCAAAGAGCAAGGTGGTTTTGGTTTATTTTAGCTTGGTTTTCATTAATTTGGGGGGATTTTGGGGGGGGGGCAATGCTGCAGCATGAGGGGTAGATATGGAGAGACTGGGAGATGAGCAGGATTGGGGTACCTGATGTGAAATTCCCAAAGAATCAATGAAGAATGATGTTATAAAAAGTCAGTCAATCAATCAGATAAAAAACAAGAAATACACATAACATACTTTTTCACAAAACACTAAAACCGAAATCAAAATATACAAGAAAAGACAAACAAAAATGTACAAACAAAGCAATATGAAACAAAAAATCTATAAATATACCTTTGAGTTTGTTTTATGTAAGCCAACCACTCCTGGGCGTGGAGCCTACCCTGAAGTGTGGTTAATAGACCCAGGGAGACTCTCTGTTAGCAATTTTTTTTTCTAATTTTCATTTGAAAGCCTAATCAATTGCAGATAGCTGGTCAGAGGTAGGAGCCCGTGTCCACTTCCTCCTTCCAGCTCTGGGACTCTGACTGGCTTGGACTAGTGCAGGTCCTGTTGAAGTTGCCATAGTCATTGTGAGTTCATATATGCATCAGTCCTGCTGTGTCTGGAAGACACTGCTTCCGTGAAGCTATCCATCATCTCTGGCTCTTCGAATCTTCCCACCCCTTCTTTCACATAAATCCCTGAGACCCAGGTGAGAATTTGATGGAGACATCCCATTTAGACTTGAGGGAAATAACAGTGAATTCTTATTGGTGTTAATCAATTATGAAAATCCCATTCTCAGTCTTTGAGCATTCGAGAAAGCCTTGATACACTTTAGTTTGGGCCAAAGAGATCTTAGAAAAGGAAAGCTTCTTTGTGGGATTTTAAGAAGGTCTTGATTTTCCAATGAAAAGGAACATTTTGTGGTGATAGTTCTTATGCCTCTGTTGAATATGACCAGGATAGTTGCCACTTTTCAGAAAAGATGACAATGGCAAGAAAGTTATTGACATTTTAAAGCTTTATTTCATTCAGTGTGTGTGTGTGTGTGTGTGTGTGTGTGTGTGTGTGTGTATGATATGTGCACATGGTTCTCATGCCATAACACATGTACAAAGGTCAGAGAAAAACTAGTGGAGTTGGTTTTCAAGAATCAAACTGAAGTCTTCAGGCTTGACAGAAGCTTCCTTGACCCAGCAAGCTTTCTTGCTATTGGTGTTTTTGATGTACTATGTACCAGTGTGAGAGACACCCTACCTGGAGACATCTTGTTATGTAAACATAAGAAGCCATGATTGCTAAAGTTTCTGTTTGCAATGAAAGAACTGTACACGCAGTTCGAGGTATGTTATCAGGAGAAGGGCATAGTAGACAAAGCACCTTACTGCCTAGACCTTGTGGAAGAATTGCTGGTGACTGCAACCATCAGCCCTTTCAGTGTCCGATGCAGCTGCAGAAGAGCCGTCTACTCAGAGGTCATGCCTGTCCTTGGGTGGCCTACAATTTGTGACTACATCAACTAGGGGCAAAAAGACTCACTTATTTTTAATGCATGTGAGTCTCTAGAAGAGGCAACATTTCTTTCTTCCAGAACTCCCCAGTAGACTAACGGAGCCTTTGTTGGGTTAGCGTTGCATTAGTGGCCTGGAAGGAATAGGAAGAAAACCCGTTTAATGAGTTAGAGCTTTGGGTGTTGTCCTTGAACTCTGAGGATAGAAGGCAGAGGAAGTTGGAGTCAGAAAGATATATGGGGAAAATAAAGAAAGATGGGAGGAAAAGAGAGACATTCATTAATCCACTATTATAGTTGGAGATTTCAGCAGTCTTCTATCAAAGATGGACAGCTTTAGTAGACAGAAACTCAGTGATGCCTTTGTTGAACCCTATAACTCCATCAATCACTGGATAAAATTGGCATAGGTAGGTCATTTCATTCAACAATAACAGTTTGCATGGAATATTCACCAGGATAGACCAAATTCTGGGCCATGAAACACGCCTTAAAATTTTAAAATAATGCAAACCATACAATGCCTGCTTTCAGACATTTGAATTTAACTGAAAATCAATAGACAGATAACATGAAAAAAAAATCATCCCAAACCTGAAGATTAAGCAAAACACTTCCAAATATACATTGTTCAAAGGAAAAATCTCAATAGAAACAAACAGAAACTGAAGTGGATGAAAATGAAAGCACACAACAAGATCAGCAGTATAAAATGCAGCTGCCATTGGACATGTATATAGAAAGAGAAAAAAGATCTATAACCACCCTAGGAATCAAGAGAAGATGAATTCACTAAATCTAAGTAAAGAACCAGAAAGGAATAGTAAAAGTTGGAGTGAAAGTCAATGAAATTGAAGAAAATATAACAGATAATGCCAATGATTCCAAAAGCTGTTTCTTGGATAAAAAGATCAATAAAATTGATAATCCTCTGTCAAGGCTTTTGGAATCGAAGAGGACATACATTACTGATATCAGAACTCATAATGAAACATTCTATGGACTTTTAGAGGATGGAGAGGGAGTGCTGACAGCTTAGTGCCTTTGGGCAGAGAATGAGATCTTCCAGGAGAGTTTGGTGTTCAAAATAAAGACAGAGCATAGGCATAGGAGCACAGACTTGACGTAAACAAATGGTTTGAAAGTGTCTTCCTCTTGAGATTTTAGGAGTTTAAAAAACTAGAAATTATTTATTCATTCATTCAAAAAGTAAACATTAACTATTATGTTACCATTTAGGAACACACACACACACACACACACACACACACACACACACACACACACACACTGAGAGAGAGAGAGAGAGGTGATAGACAGTAAGTGGATCAGTATTTAAATACCTGATTATAGGTTGTGCTGAGAAGCTACAGCATTTTCAGGTGAGCCTGTGATTACTTTTAAAGCTGTGTTTTAAGCACACTTTAAAGCAATACTCAATTTAAACCTGGATGGAAAGCAGGGGAAGAGGTTCCGATTCAAGCACATGTGTATATCAGATGTTTTCTCCCATTATACCACCTACTACCATCTGATGCTGATAGATTCCTGGCCTGGTGAGAGAAGTAATTAATAGCTGATAAGTTTCATAATGGACAAGATGATTTCCGGAGTTTAGCATCCTTCATCTGAATGTCCAGGTGATACCATGACGTTTTCCCCTCTGGTTGAGCAAAAAGACTACATCCACAAGGAGGGTTAAGTGAGGTCAGTGAGATGGAAAAGCTAACACATTTCCATTCTAGTGTGCATGATAACCTATTTACGCATACCTCTGGAGGAATAAGAAAACATTCTAAAGACCCCCAAACCAAAAATAGTCTGGACTACCTAATACATTAAAATAAAATTGGCAAAAAGCATTGGCAGTAATTAGATAATATTAATTGCTTAATAAATACATTTCACTATAGTTTGTTAATTGTACAAAATAGTGTGTTTTATTATGTCATTTTATAAATGTATATCATACTCTTTGTTCATTTTCAAGCCCCTAGCACATGTTCTGCTCTCTCACCCACAGTTCTCCTTCCTCTGTCTCCAAGCCCTCTTTCTACTTCCTGTACTATCTCTACTGCTTTGTCTTTTCTTTAATTATTATTCACACACACACACACACACACACACACACACACACACACAAATACAAACAGTTGAGTTCATTTAGTGTTGCACAGATCCATGGTTTTAGGATTGAAGAGCTGACTATTTGGTATTGGGTAACTGATTAGGAAGTTCATCCCTGGGGTAGACTGTTTGTCTCTCAACAGTCATTAATTGCCTATATATCTTCATCTAGGGGTGAATGAGGCCCTAGATATTCTTAGTATACTTAAGAATGTAAATATCCACACGTTTTGGCCCATTTCAAAGTGAAGATCTGACGGTGTTTAAGGGAAAATTGGAAAGAATTGTAGATTTTAATCCTTGCATGAATAATTTCTAAAATAATTTACATTATTCAACATATTTATTTATGGTTACCAAAACTAAGAGCTAAAAATCTACCTTAAGATTTCAGGCATCAGTATAGCTCCTTGATATTGTCACAAAAGTTCACATATGTTTAAGCCCTGGGGGTCTCTTAAGCCTTAATGGGTGCACAAGAGCAAAAAGTGAGGTTACCATGAGCTGTTGTTCACTCAATGGCCACACATCGACATACTAGTTATCAGAATGAGGTCTGAGGACCATAGCCTAAGAGAGGGAGGAAGATAAATTCACCAGTAGCTCTAACAAAAGATGGAACGACAGAAGCACCATTAGAAAGTTATGGAGTGTTTTGGGAATTTGTAGGAGGAATGCATCCCATTAATTTTCTTGTCAGAAAAATCTCAGGGGCTTTATGGAGAAGTTATACTCAACTAGTGCAGGGGTTTAGTGGAGAAGAGTGGACTCACCATTAGCTATTGTTCAAAAAATGGAGCCAGAAGTTCATGAAGACAGACCTTGTCATATGTAAGAAAAAATATACCTGCATTGATTGATGCACTCATGAGGTCAAGATTCAGTGTGAAGACCCATTCTGGGATGAGAACTTATTCCCAGGGAAGTCCCAGGCAAACTAAATGAATGGTCAATCTTTTCAGGAGAGTTGTGACTATGGAGAGGCACTTGTACGCACCTGAGCAGATTATGAAGGTGCTGATTTTTTTTTTTCTTTTTCAGAGAATAGAGAATTCTTGCTGTCCCTTTTCAGTGTCTATACAGTCCATGGCTGTGAAATTAGTTTTCCTTAAGATGTATTTTTTAATTATGTGTTTGTGTGTATGTCTCTGTGAGGGTATGTGCATGTGAGTGCAGCTGCCCAAGGAAGCCGTAAGAGGAAGTTGAATCTGCTAGGAACTAGAGATATAGGCTCCTGTGAAACCCTCAACATTGGAATCAAACTAGGGTCCTCTGGAAGAGCAGTATGGGTTCTTAACCACTGAGCAGTCTCTGCAGCCACCCCACCCTGTGAAACTCCTGGAAGTATCAATAGTTTTATTTTAGGCACAACATCAAGGAAAGATTGGAGTGGGGTAACATTTTTCTTTGTCAAGTTTAAGGAATAAGAATACCGAGGAGCAAAGAGGGATGAGAAAAGGGAGTCTTTCTAGACTGTGGGAGTCTATGGCAAGACAAAACCTGAGCTTTGGACCTGGGAGGACTAGATTCAAGGGCATGCTTACTGAAAGACTCTGTGGTTCTCTAGGCAGCTGTCCTCTCTCCTCTATATTTTACTGCACATTTTAGGAGCCAGGAATGAGCATTTTCTATTTATATATATTCATTCTCTGGATTTATTCACAAAATTTTTCTCTCCTCTGAATAGAGAGAAGTTGAAAGAGGGGCTATTAATGGCAAGAACAGGAAGTGGTTGAAGTAAATTCCATAATTCCTTGGCCTTTTAAGCCTGAAGATTCCTAGTTAAATAATTTGATGCACAGGCCTTGACCACCATTCTAATGAGTTCTGGTAAACTGGCACAGAAAATTAATGATAATAAATTAATTCCAGAGAAATCCATTTTGTGTGTTCAATTATTAATGGCATTACAGTGTTATTAATGGTGTCAATTATTAATGGCATGAATAAGTAAGAAATCACATCTATGCTATGATGCACTAGGGATCCAGTGTTCAGTAAACTGCTCAGAATAAATAAATAAGCATACAAGGGTCAGACCTCTAATATTTTATTTTCCATATATTTCTCAGAAAAGTTGGGTATATGCATCACCAGAGCCTTTTTACTAAGATTGCTACTCAAGTGTTACATTACCATAGCAATAAGGAGGAAGTCAGGCACAAAGTTCTCTGTTTCCCTAGGTACCTCAATCTGTGCATGTGGAGACAGCAAGTTAGTGACCATAGGCAACTAAATGTAAGATCAGGGGGAGCTGTGTGGGTTTAGTCAATCCAGGAGAGCTGAGCAGTATACTAAAACCTAGTGATCAGTGCTAACTTTAATTTGAATGAAAACAACATGCCCAGGCAGCTGTTGTAACTATCAGTGTAGAACAGGTTGGGATTAGGGTGAGTGAAAATGCAGGAGGAAGGTGTAGCATCACAGTTGATTTGACTATCAATGCATGTTTTGTACCATCCTTCTGAGCCTCAGTTTTTCTTATCTTGTCAAGGCAGATGATATCTATTCTGAAGGTGATATGACAGCAGGGGATGTAGAACATAACAGAATCTTAACGAAGCTCCTATTATTACTGCTGACTTGCTCATTGTAGAGATCATATAATCAAGTTTGTCAATTTTCTAAGTGAGGCAACTGAATGCTAAAGAATGCACCGAGGATGTCTTTCTTTATCTCCTTTAATTTGTCTATCATTTCCTTCCTCATTCTGTTTCCCAGAAATGAAGTTCCATGCATGGAACTGACAGGGCTCTAGGACCTAAGTTTCACTACTAGAGTGACTCAGCAGAGGGAAGAGAGAGGGAGAAAATGAGTGAGTTTTGGGTATTTCCCCGCCCCCCCCATAGTGGTCCCTATCAGCTAGTTACACATCTCAACAGCAGACCACACACACTCTCAAAGTGGCTGACTCTCTTTATGATTCCCTCTTTAAGGACTCTTAATACTGCATCTGTCCCTGCTGCATACAGGTGGTAGTGAGTTTTCCTGACAAGAGGATTTGATTACTACACTACTCTTTCATGAACCATGTTTACCGAAATACCCTATTTTTATATTTGATGGCATTGGCAGACATGATTTTACATGCCAAGCAAGATTCTTGATTGTAGGTGTACCATCTTTAAAAAAAAACCAAAAAACAAAAAACAAAAAAAAAAACCGTGCTATAATTTCACTCATGTGCCTACTTAAGTGTCTATTAGGAAGAAAGCCTTGTTCTGAGTGTGGGAATTATCAAAATTAGTGATGTAGATGCTCACTCCTCTGAGACATTGTGTGATAGTATGTGGTGATATATTATGTTCCCCAAAATACTGTGCACCCTAATAAACTTATCTGGGGTCAGGGAACAGAACAGCCACTAGATATAGAGGCCAAAAAATGGTGGCACACACACGTTTAATCCTATCACTTGGGAAGCAGAAATCTATCCGGATCTCTGTGAGTTTAAAGACACACAGTCAGGCATGATGACTCACGCCTTTAATCCCAGGAAGTGAGCCTTCAATCCCAGGAAGTGATGGCAGAAAGCAGAAAGGAATATAAGGCATGAGGACCAGGAACTAGGCTGGTTAAGCTTTCAGGCTTTTGAGCAACACAGTTCAGCTGTGATCCATTTGGATGAGGACTCAGAGGCTTCAAGTCTGAGGAAACAGAATCATCTGAGGAATTGGCGTGGTAAAGTGGCTGTGGCTTGTTCTGTTTCTCTGATTTTCCAGCATTTACCCCAATACCTGGCTTCAGGTTTGATTTTATTAATAAGAACTTTAAGATTCATGCTACAATAGTACTCTAATGCAAGGATTAGCAACAAATACTTTTTATATAGAAAGCAAAGTAAAAAATACTTTAGACATTGGGACACTTATCTTCATTAAAACAACTCAATTCTGTCATTATAGTACAAGTCACCATAGTCAATATCTCAACAAATGATGGCTGTTTACCAATAAAACTTTATTCATATCAACTGCAATTTGCACTTCATATCAGTTTACATGGTTTTTTTTCTTTGACTTTTCCCCCTTAGTACATTATCTTTCAGGACTAGGCAGAAAGCCACATTTGGTCTCCTGTTCATTGTATCTTACACCTTGCCCACAATGTGCACAAAGGGGAGTAGAATTAAGGAGGCCAGTGCATGGACAAAGAGGCCAGGGAAGGATGTAGGAAGGAAGTGATATTTACACAGGATACTGGAAGATCCTTTGTTTGGCAGAGAAGAAAAAGAACCTTTAAAACATAACTAGTAAATAAAAGCAAAGTATCATCACAGTGTAGGATAAGATCAGTGGTGTGAGTGAACTGGTAAGGCCAGCCTACAGCCATGCCACTGTGAAATGCCACATTTCCCTGCCCTTGAAAGGTAAGCAAATTAGTATTTATCAGTACTTAAAAGGGATCTAGAACTGGTAGAATTAGAGAAAAGAGGCATAGGAATGATGGGAAGCAGAGGTGCATCATCCCCCTCCCTTTCCCCACCATACCACAGAGAGACTCTGGACCAGATCTTAAGGGACCAGAGAGATGGAGGAATGTCTTTCTGTATGCTGTGAAAATATGTTGCTCTTATTGGTTGATATATAAAGCCATTTGGCCTATGGAAACATAGCTTAGAGGAAGGAGGAAAATCCAAACAGATAGGAAGAGAAAGGAGAGGCAAAGCAGATGTCAGCTGCCACCAAAGGAACAACATGCCAGCAGACCAGTAAGCCACAGCCACATGGCGACTTATAGATGAATAGAAATGGGTTAATTTAAGTGTAAGATCTAGTTAGTAATAAGCCTGAGCTAATGACCATACAGTTTATAAGTAATATAAGCCTCTGTGTTTTTATTTGGGTCTAAGCAGCTGCAGGACCACAGGCTGTAGGCTGGGTGGGACCAGAGAAAATTTACAGCTACATCAGAGTTCCCCCTGAAAGATTGGGCTTTGGAGATGGGACAGGATGAGTGGTAACAGAGATTTAGGTTCCAGGCTTAAAAAGTCCTTAGTGCAAAAGTCATGTCTAAAGGTCTAACACTTGTATCCTGAGTGATTATTGAGAAGTTATTTAACCTCTTAGAGATCAGTTTTTGACACCAAGTGCTCATCATGGCAGCACTGGCTTCTTACCCCATTGAAGATTAAGTAGCATACCACACATAGACTGCTCCTAGCATTACAGGCTCATCATCAATGATCAATGAAGGTTTTCTATTTATTGTCACAATCCTGATTAGGCTTACAGATGAGCTGGGCTCTTATGGTGCTCAACATTTGAGTGTTTTTTTTTTTTTTTCCATTTGATGGTTAGGAAGGAAGCTGAAAATTTGGCAGCTGAGGTGAACACAGGTTTTCCCTTCCAGCACACTGACAACATCAGCTCTCATGACCTACACTGGCAGTTAGCCCTTTGTTTGGACCTGAACCTTACAGACCATTTTATGTAGAGCCAAGGCTGTACCGCCTCAGTTTAGAGAGTACCTTTATAGTTGTTTCAGCAGACAGCATGCTCTTTGTTACAGAGAAAATTAATTTATTTTCTTGTTTAGGCTACACATGGAGAGAGCAGTGTTGGGTAGTTCTCCTTTTTAACAGTCCTGCTTTGACTCTCCTGGCTGGTGGCTTTCGTTTATCTTAATGGGGCACTAGCCAATCTGTCAGATGAAACGAGAGGCATTGACAAGCCACAGTTTAGGTGACCACATGGTAGATAAAGAGTTCCATCATTCCTAAGGATGCCAGAGTGATACAGCTGGAGGTAAATCCGGCAGATCTTTAACTTACTTTGGATCTGATCTAAATGCAGGATTGTGAAGACTCTTAACATTTCACCCCCGAGACACTGTTAGAAAAATGGAGTACTGAGGAGGACCGATTATGTGGATTTTCAAAGAAAAAAGTACAATTTAGGTGTTTAGTTGAGTCGTTAAACGGTGTCAGGATCTATTCAGAGGTAGGATTCTTAACTTAACAAAAATAGGAAAAAAATAGAAAACATTTTTGAACATAGAAAATGTGTTCATTGTGACATATTTGTGGAAAAAAGAAAAAAAATTAGAAAATTATAACAATTATCTCCAAACCAGAACTTACATTGTATTTTTATATTAACTATGTATTTTCAACATAAAATGAATCTAGGTATATATAATGAAAAAACTATATCAAAGAGTCTTTCTAAACACACAAATTGGTTGATACTGAGTCAGTCAGAAGCTGAATCAGTTAAATCAGGCAGATACTGAAATGTAGCACTGTGGCCATGTACCATCATCCTTTACTGTGGACCTGGCATGTGGAGGCTAGCATTTGTTCCCATTACATGCTGAGTGAGGCAAGTTTGCTGAGAAGGACCTCAAATTCAGGACATAAGAAACCCTGAGGTCTGGCATATGTCTACCAGAGGTCCTTAAAGGAGTTGTAGCTCTCAGTTTGCAAGAAGCATTAGGTAGAATTATATTTGGGGAGTGCAAAGGAATTTGAAGGTATGGGGAGTTAGGTTTGGACCATTTTGAAAGTCTCCCTGGCCAAGAGAATTACACACGGGTGCCAAGTGACTCAGTAGAGTGGTAGGCTGTCAGAAGTTCAAGAAATGAAGTTGGGAGAGCAAGACAGAGGTAAGAGATGGGTCAGTAGTTGTGACTCTGGAAGAGGCCCCATGAGGAATTCCTGAGGCACCAATGGACACTTCTTTTTAAAAATTATTTATTTATTTTGTACACCTCCCTCCTCTTCTCCTAGTCCCCCTACCTCCCTCCTTTTAAAGGACTCACCCTTTCCCTCAATTCACTGCTCCTTGGTTTTTGTTTAGGAAAGGTCAGGTTTCGCATAAGTATCAACAAAACATGGCATATCAAGTTTCAGTAAGAGTAAGCACCTCCCCATGTATTAAGGCTGAGCAAGGTGAGCTGAGCCAGCATGAGGAATAGGGTCCCAAAAGCCAGTAAAAGAGTTGGTGACAGTCCTTGTTCTTACTGTTAGGAGGTTCACAAGAGGACCAAGTTACACAACTGTAACATGTATGCCAAGTGCCTAGGTCAGTCCCATGCAGGCTCCCTGGTTGTTAGTTCAGTCTCTGTGAGCCCCAGTGAGCCCAGGTTAGTTGACTGTGTGAACCTTCCCGTGGTGTTGTTGACCCCTCTGGCTCCTACAATCCTTTCTCCCCCTCTTCTGCAGGATTCCCTAAGCTCTGCCTAATGTTTGGCCGTGGGTCTGCATCTGTTTCCATCAGTTGCTGCATGAAGCCTCTCTGATGATAATCAGGGTAGGTATCAATCAGGACACAGGAGATGGCCAGTTCAGGCTACTTATTGACTATTGCTAGGAGTCTAAACTGGGGCCATCCATGTAGATTCCTGGAAGATTCCCATGTGATGGGTTTTTTACCTACCCCCAAATGCCCCCAGTTTCCAGTAGTCTCTTTCAGTTCCCCTGCCCTCCCCTGTACCATGCCACCTCACTTCTCACATTCTCATTCCCACCTGCACTTAGACCACTCACAAAATCTTTCTTATTTCCCCTTCCCAGGGAGATCCAGCCATCCCTCAATGAATCCTTCTTGCTACCTAGTCTGTCTGGGTCTGTGGATTATAGCATTTAATTTATAGCTAAAGTCCACTTATAAGCCAGTATACTGTATTTGTCTTTCTTGGTCTGGGTTACCTTACTTAGGATGATTTTTTTTTTTCTAGCTTTGTCCATTTGCCTGCAAATTTTCTGGTGTTCTTGTTTTTAACAGCTGAGTAATACTCCAACCAATAGACACTTCTTGAGAACTCATCTGCAACTGGGATTCTCTCACTCCAGAGAACACCAAGACCAGATGTTATCTGAGCATAACAATGTTCTCTCTCTCTTTTCTTTGACTTTCCTCAATGCTGATGAGCCCTAAGGCAGCTACAAGGAAGAGAAAGGTGAAGAGGTGCAAGAAGAACAGAAAACAGATACCAGTCTTGCTCTTTTCCTCATGGCAGGATCCCATGTGTGAAGTGAAGTTGGAGCCCAAGTTGGTTTGAAGGAAAAATTTAAATTTCATTAGTGGACAGTGTCATATGCCAACTTAATTATTAGCCCAAAAAAGTATTAAATTTTTGTTAAATTTTTGGACTGGATATTTAAATTATTGAAATGGTACTGTGATAATGCCTGAAGGTGACAAGAACATTCTCTCCTCTCTCTCTCTCTCTCTCTCTCTCTCTCTCTCTCTAATTTACTGTGATTCAAATAGAAAAAATTCTGCCTTATAATGTGAAATGATGTGCAGTCAATAGACATTTTAGATTTTGGTTTTGGACTTTTTGTTCTTCTTCCTGGGCTAGCCTTGTGTAGTGTGATACTCCCTGGTTAGCTACAGTAAGCTACAACTCCCAGTAGCCATGCGATCATGTGGGAAAACACCTGGATCTCTATAGTGCAATGTGTTGCTAGAGGTGTTTTAGATACAGATGTTCAATAAACTAAACTAAATGCTAAACACTCTTCCCTAAAATAAGCTTTGTGGGGGATAATTTTTTCCCATCTGAAGGGTAGTGTGAGTCTTCTGAGAACATCAAAGTTGGCTTGCCTTAGCAAGGATGCTCACAACTTAGCTATATTAATATATTTTTCTACTGATTTTCAATTTTTGGAGTGTTTGACTAAAACGTAATCTTATCATGTCCAGAGTAACTGCATTTGTAATATGTATGATGACCTGGGAGAGTTAGCAGCCTGCCTCACAGAATCCCTTGCATATATAAAACAAGGGGCAAATGAAAAAAGCAGCTTTCCCCCCTTTTTTAGTCTTGAGTTCTTTGTGACCAGTGAAACATGATTTTACACAGTCAATACATGATACACAATTTTGAATCCTGTGTTAGTATTTAAGATTATAACGCTGGTGCTTTTTCATACCCAGAAAGGATTTTCATGACCATTTACAGGTATACAATGGCCCATTCAATGATGCACTTCTCTGGTGATTGGGCATTTGGGTTGTTTCAAGCAATTCACATTTATACTCAGAGCCATTGTGGTGCACAAGACCTTGCAAGCCAGCTCCAACTTCTTGTGTTTTCATAAACCGTTGGATTAAATGACTATAACTACTTACCCAGGGGAAAAGGCCTGAAAATTAGATTTTCAAAATAACTTGGGCTTCTTTCAAACCATGGGCTGATTGTCCCACTTGACTGTACTTTTCAGAATGATGCTAGACAGGAAATGGGAGGTGTCTGCAGCCTGCTTAGGACAGGGCTCCCAGTCCTCCAAAGAATGCTGCTGTAAGATTGAGGAGATGACAGATGCTGTTTCTTTTTAGTGCACAAATATTCTAAATTTTCATGATTCTAAGGCAATAGTTTCTTCTAGAAATGTACTATTCACCCCCATGACTCAGATTATTTTTATTTGAATTTTAGAGTAATCTGCCTAATAAGAAAAAAAAAGTCTCTTCATGCAGGAAGGGAAACTGAGGCTCGAACTTTCCTCCACTCACTGTATTGGTAGAAAAAAAACATTTAAGGAGTAAAATCTAGGTATAGTCATTTCTATGATGCATCTTCCTATATTTGTATATGTTATATATACATATACTTGGGTAGATGAGATAGAAATATATGCTCAACACTATTGGCAATACTCTGACATGTATATATAGAAATAGAAAACCTTGGCACTATGATAATCTAGGACCAAAATGCTTGGCTTGGATAATGAAGGTATAGGAATGCAATGTGATCCAATTACATTGGTGCATTCCAAAGCTACAATTCTTCAAATTCTTAAGCTTTAAGTCAGAGAAGTGCATTTAGCAATTAGGAAAGCTTGGTGAAGTATGGCAGGGAGAGGTGGAGAGGGAGGGAAAGAAGGACAGAGGGGGGGAAAGAGAGAGAGAGAGAGAGACAGAGAGAGAGAGACAGAGAGAGAGAGAGAGAGAGAGAGAGAGAGAGAGAGAGAGAGAGAGAGAGAGAGAGAGACAGAGAGAGAGACAGAGAGAGACAGCGAGAGACAGAGGGAGGGAGGGAGGGAGGGAGGGAGGGAGGGAGGGAGGGCAGTTGAGTATGTAAAAGCACAGGAGAGAGCTATCAACTATCAACATGCTTTTTGAGACAAACTCTATTTCCTTCCCTTGATAAATACAGTGATTTAAGTTTGCATTTTTCAAACATGGAGTGAGTAATACTAGGGCACTGTCAGGGACTATTAAAAAGGGAAAACTTTTTGGAGGGATTTGTGAGTCTTTATTTTTAAACTTGTGCACCTGACCTCTTCTCTTTGAGAAAAACATTTCCAGGACTACATTTGACTGCTTTGCTGTATGCTGCTTTGTTATGTGTTCAGGTCAGTGCTGCTAAGAAATCCTGCTGCCCCGGTATAAGAGGCAATGTGATATAGAATCATCAAGGGTAGACTTGGAGAATAAATGCAAGGGTATTGTTGCCTCCTGTTAATGGAAACAAATGCTGAATTTTACCCAATAATATGTTCCTCGTGTAGCTGAATCTGACTTTACTGGTGGATGTAACCAGAGACCTTTCACCCCCAATTTACTGTCAGTGGTTGTGGACAACAAAGGGCACTCAAGGATTGACAAGGGGTTCTTCTGGAATGAATGTAACCCAAAACCAATCACAGAATTTTATTAGAACCAGAGAAAGCAAGAAAACTATTGGTTATGATTCTAAACAAGTTAAAGAAAACCCATATTCTTTGGGGATGGATATACAGTTGCTGTGGGAAACAGACCACATTGAGTTATTAATTTATTTATTTTTATATTTTTATTCTCTGAGAGCAGAAGAAACAACTGGATATTAGCTACTCCCTCCCCCAACAATTTAGGCAAATGAGATAACATCTCTACAAGTAGAGAGCACTTGTTTCTTTAAACCCAACAAACAAAACCCTAACTTTGTAGAATGCAGTATTTCTTTAACTTACTTTCTTCTTGGCATTATCCATGTGCTTTTTTTGCTTTTAGAAGGTTAAGATAGTATCTTATGAATAAATGAAAAAGTTATACACTGAGAGTCATAATCCTAGCTGTATTCAATTTTGGGGAATGGATGTAACCTCAAGGGAAGTTCATAGCTTCTTCAAGACTCAGTGTATTCTGGGGTAGTGATTATATTGTAAGGAGCAGTCAGAGGAGTTGTGGCTTGTGCTGTTCATTTCACAGATATGAAAAAAATGTTATTGAGAGACATTTTACACTGCACACATTGAGGGTTTGGTGGGGTTAGACTCATCCAGAGGCCACTTGACAGGCTTGGTATGCTTCACAGTGCTTCCTTCTCTAAAAATGCCTTCTTCAGATCACACCACATTTAGTATATTCTTCCATTCCTCACTTGTGAGTTATGTACTTCATTAAGTTTTGAAAGTTTCTTGTCTTATTACTCAACTCTGTAGCTGAAGGTTTTCCTGTGTTTGCCCAGCACCAAGGACCCCACAGCTGCTTATAAATTAATCACTAAGAAACTTATGTTAATTTAAACTACTTGGCCATTAACTTGGGCTAACTATTGGCTAGCTCTTACACTTAAATTAACCCATAATCCTTATTTATGTTTAGCCACATGGCTTGGTACCTTTATTCAGTTCCGCCTTTACATCTTGTTTCCTCTGTGTCTCACTGGCAACTCCCAACTCCAGCTTCCTGATCCCAGAATTCTCTTCTCTGCTTGTCCCATCTATGCTTCCTGCCTGGCTACTGGCCAATCAGCATTTTATTTTTTAACCAATCAGAGCAACACATTCACAGCATACAGAGTAATATCCATAGCAGAACTACAATTGACTTATAAAATCTCCTTATACTTTTTTGATATGGTACTTCATATATGTTCTCATGGGAGGGAGGAATGTTTTGATGTTCAGAATGTATAGGAACTATCATAACATAGTTTCCAGAAGCATGTTGATTTCTAACCCACCACAAATACAGCAGTGGGGGTTTATTTTAATTCTATTATGGAAACATACATTATGTAATCATAAGGCTTTTACTTTGTATGTTTGTTTGGTCAGTTAGAATTATAACTCTATGGGCTAGGTGCTGCATTTCCTAAATTTTTAAGTAAATTTAATAAAGATATGTGGACTTACTGAAGGTTCCTTCTCTTCCTCCTTCTCTCCCCCATTCTTCTACTCCAAATCCAACCACATAGCAATTCTCATGGGATACATAACACACAAAGCCACCCAAGCAGATTCTCTTACATACTTGGTAAGTTCCTCCAGCACACAAGTCAATGAAGTCAGCAGAGGGTCCTATGCATGTGGGGCTTCTGGCAAACATGATTATAGAAATAGCGACAAGTGCATTGAATGCAGTGAGGAGTAAGTTGAGAGTTATGTGCTTATCTCTCACCAGTTAGGCACAGATTACTAATGTCTTTATGA